>NW_021626776.1:0-4610 GCF_004785775.1 Grammomys surdaster
TTGTTATATTGTGTGAGTAAATATTTCTTGTATTTCTCCTGAAAAAAATTGTCACAAAACATCACAATGATGAACTTAAACCAATGAGATAAAATAATTTCACCTGTTTCATACTTTATTTTAATCTTGTCTCAGAGAATTCAAAGAAAAAAAAGAAAATAAAAGTAAGAACAAGGAAAATGGGCTGTATCTGGTAGTTTGCCTGGATACATGGCTTTTAAGGATTTGAAGGCTTTTGGAAAAATATGGAGAAGTACCATTCAGAAACCCAAGAATGCCATCAGCCTATTTGAGCAGATTTTGCCTGGAATACACCCAAAAATAATAGAATGACAAGAGAAATAAAGACAGTAAAGTCAATAACTGTGAGGCTTCACTGCAAATCTATTGTATATTGGAATGTTCACTATTGATGCTAAATTCTAACAACAACAACAACAACAACAACAACAACAACAGTAAAACCTGCTAGTATCTTTTCATAGGACTATTATAAATATTTATTCATCATTAATGTAATGAATAAATGAGTGTTACATGTCTTCTCTGTATCCAAAGCCCTACTCATCTCTTTCATTGCAGACAGTTTGAAAGTAGGTACCATTCTAGATTACATGTTCTTGCTGGAAGGCCATAAAATTGTGAGTTCACATTGTTGTGTGAACATACAATTCAAAATGATATACATTTGACTACAAATGAGGAGGACATAAAGAAGGAGTCATAACTATCATCATATTAAGCATGGCTATGCCTGTAGAAGAAAGTGAAAGGATAAAATTTGTACCAATATGAGCTACTGTCATATCACCCATATGTTTCATGGATACAAGATAAAAATAAGAGACATGCTATAAAAGGAGAAAGAAATTGCCCCCCTTTGAATATTCCCTGAAGCAAAATGTTTACAGATTCTATAAAACCTGTAGTTTTACAAGTTAATATAAGCAATGTAGCATATTCATGAGTCTATGTTTACATTCAGAATGTTTATTTTCAACTGTTCTGGATGTGATTATTTGCCACTCACATGTCATAATGAGAGAATACTAGGTTTTTGTACTTCATGAATCCCAAGCAGGTAATTGAGACTAATGTCCTCACAAAAAGTCCTGGAGAAAACTTTGAACACATCATGAATTTGCACTGACAAATTGTCATATGTAAGCTAAAAGATGAATTCTCACCATTTTTCTGAATTTTTCTGATCTTGGAATTTTACTTCTTCAAAGAGAAATAAATTTCTATTCTTTGTAAACCAGACACCCTGTTTTAATTTGATATAACATTGTGTCAGACAGAGACATTTCTTCTTAAGGGCTGCTAAGTATTGCTTAGTATGATTTCATTTTCTCTGTTTTCACAGACTCTTCTCCACACATGATACCTCTTTCTCATTACGTTTAGATCATTATATCAGGCACTCATATTCTCTAAATGTTCTTCTCTTCAAATTTATCTATCTGGCTACAGGTTTTTCTAGGTTTCTTATGTTTTTTTTTTTTTAACAAGTTTTGTGTCCTTATTGTCAATGATGCACTATGGGAAAAGTATCTGAAGAAGAGCCCTGCAAAGACAATACCTGTACTACAGGGTATCATTCTGCCTTCTCTCCAGGAACTAGATATTAGGGCCAAGTTTCTGGTTGCAAATAGGACAGATTTCTCAGTGTTTGGAAGGAAGTAACATGAAATTTAAAAAAGAGAAAAAAATGACAATCTAACTAATAAAACATTGGTAGGGCTTAGGTAAAAATGGATAATGGGCACTAAGACAATTATACCAAGAAGAAACAAAAATGGCTTAATGTATTATAATTACAAGAAGCAAGTTGGCACACATAAAAAGAAGAGTGCTGGAGAAATAAATGCGAACTACTGATCAGTAGACAGACAAAGAGGGAGAGAGTGGCCTGTCTTAGACTTCTGAAACCTTTATGCTCATACACAGAAACATTCCTCTACCAAAAAAGTTATATCTTCTAATCTTTTGAATCCTATATTACTTTTATTCCAACAAACTGACAAGAGTATGACATGTATCTAATCATGTTAGACATTTAAAAACATGACTTAAAAGTAAACTTTAGCCCCATTACTGTAGAGTATATGTCACACTGAGTAAAATACTTGGTTATTGAGCTGGAAGAATTGTGTTTATTTAGTATCCTGAAACCCAGGTAAAAACTCTTAATGGTGGTACATTCTTGTACTCCAGGTAATTAGAAGAAAAAGACACGTATCATCCTTACTACTGGTGACCTGCCAGCTTGGTCTACTTGAAATCTGTGTTAAACAAAGGAATCTGCACTGCATTATCAGAGAATGCATGACTGTAATTGTCTTCTGAACTTACATACAAGCATTTATATCCCTGCACATAAATGTACCTAAACACTAACACAATCACTCAGACACACACACACACACGCTCCATTCAATCATTGTTAGAATTCATGAATATTTTTTAGAGTTCGTTCCTGCTTGTGGCACTTGCTTTACCTTTTATGACCAGATTCAAAACTGCCAATAATGGAAACACAAACACATATGTTTCCGTCATTAACCTTATCACCCATGATTCACTTTCTTTCTATAGAGTTCTGGAATTTACCTCATTGATATTTCCAGAAAGTATGACTGGGGAGCAATGTTCTTTTCATTGTTTCATCTTCAGTTGGATCATTGATAGATTCAGCAAATTTTCCTGTATTCCTCATCACCAGGGAAGCATGAAGCAAACAAATAGTTCCTGTTGCTTAATGAGGTATGATAAAGGAACAAAAATATCCATGTGAATGTAGTTAATGTTTCAGCCTGGCATGAAAGTACATAAGAGCATGCCGGCACTGATGAGGTTGAGGCAGGAGGATTGTAAGTTTGATCTCAGATCTTATATCACTAAGTCCTGTTCTGTATTTAAAGAATGTCTTTACATTCATATTTGCACAACTATAATCATGTATAAAGCACTGACATTGGCACCTAAGACTTTCCTGTGAAATGATGTGTAATGGTTTGTGTCATAAAGGCGAGTTGTGTGTTCTGCATCATTCTACCTTAGCCATTATAATCATCTAGGTGAGAAAGGGTCATACCCAATCTAATATTGGGCTATTTATGTACTAAGGGTATCATTTCATCATACAGAATATTCAAGACTGTTAAAAAACATACAGCACAGTTTTAATACCTGAATAGTACTCCATTGTGTAAATATATGATATTTTTCGTATCCACTCTTACTTTGAGAAATATCTGACTTACTTCTGCTTTCTGGCCATTACAAATAAGACTGCAAAGTAAATATGGCACCATGTGTTTATGTTATATTTTCTAGCATGCTTTGTTGTGTATGTCCAGTAGTGGTATAGCTGGTTCTTAAGGTAGAACTATTTCTAATTATTTGAGGAAACACTGGATTGGTTTCCACAATGGTTTTACAAGTTTGAAATCCTACCTGTAGTGGATGTAAAAATATTCAATAAAATTCTAACAAAGTGAATCCACAAACAGATCAAAACCATCGCAACCATGATCCATTTTTCATTTTTAAATGCAGTTTTTACATATGCAGTATGCATGGCTTCAATATTTCTTTACAACATTTGGTTCTGCTAACCTTTCTAGTCTTGTGACGGTGAAATGCACCATGTTCCATTTCTACTTATTATTATTGAACACACTATAGTTTGCAAACCTTTCTTCAGATCCACATTAGTTTCAATATCCTTTGGACTGTGATAAGCAAGTCTCTATTAAATGCAATTTTACAACCTAAGGTACTGAGTCATTAGCATAACTATTCTACTTCTGTTGTGATAAGACACCATGTCCAAAGTGCTTTAAACAAGAAGAGAGTTGAAGTAAAGATTCTTGTTTCACAGGGTTAGAATTTATGATTGTTCTGGTAGTAAACATGACAGTAGGCATGAAGAAATGACAATAAAGAAATAGGTTAAAGCTCACATCTTCAGGTTCAAACACAGAGCAGAGAGAACTAACTGCCATTGGCTTATGATTTTGAAATCTTAAATCTGTCTCCAGTCATAGGGACCACCTATTCTTTTCATACAGTTTCACAAACTGGAGAAAATATATATAAATGCATAAGCTTATGGGGGCTTTCTCCTTAATGCACTGTAGGCATAATAGGTTATGACAGATTGTTTATCATGGTATGGACCAGGATGCAGTCATGGCAAGAGTCAAATGGCAAACTTCCAACCTACATTTTCATTTAATATGCTACTGTCTGCACTAATATTCTGAGATGCTACATTCCCAGCTTGCTCAGAAAGTCTTTAAAATGCATGGAATTCTACAGGATGGTTTCCTAAAACTCAAGAAGTAAATATCAAAAACCTGACATATTCAGAGGCAGATGCTCACAACTAGCCATTGAACTGATCATGGGGTTCTCAGTGGAGGAGTTAGAGTGAGGACTGAAGGAGCTGAAAGTGTTGGTGGCACCATGAGGAGAGCAACAATACCAATCAACCACAGATTCCAGGGTCTAAACCACCAGCCTGGGAGCACTTAGGGAGGGATCCAGGGCTTCACCTGAATACGTAAGAGTGGAGGGCCCTGCTGGGCATAGGTGGAAGATGA
>NW_021626777.1:0-4598 GCF_004785775.1 Grammomys surdaster
TTGTTATATTGTGTGAGTAAATATTTCTTGTATTTCTCCTGAAAAAATTGTCACAAAACATCACAATGATGAACTTAAACCAATGAGATAAAATAATTCCACCTGTTTCATACTTTATTTTAATCTTGTCTCAGAGAATTCAAAGAAAAAAAAGAAAATAAAAGTAAGAACAAGGAAAATGGGCTGTATCTGGTAGTTTGCCTGGATACATGGCTTTTAAGGATTTGAAGGCTTTTGGAAAAATATGGAGAAGTACCATTCAGAAACCCAAGAATGCCATCAGCCTATTTGAGCAGATTTTGCCTGGAATACACCCAAAAATAATAGAATGACAAGAGAAATAAAGACAGTAAAGTCAATAACTGTGAGGCTTCACTGCAAATCTATTGTATATTGGAATGTTCACTATTGATGCTAAATTCTAACAACAACAACAACAACAACAACAACAACAACAGTAAAACCTGCTAGTATCTTTTCATAGGACTATTATAAATATTTATTCATCATTAATGTAATGAATAAATGAGTGTTACATGTCTTCTCTGTATCCAAAGCCCTACTCATCTCTTTCATTGCAGACAGTTTGAAAGTAGGTACCATTCTAGATTACATGTTCTTGCTGGACGGCCATAAAATTGTGAGTTCACATTGTTGTGTGAACATACAATTCAAAATGATATACATTTGACTACAAATGAGGAGGACATAAAGAAGGAGTCATAACTATCGTCATATTAAGCATGGCTATGCCTGTAGAAGAAAGTGAAAGGATAAAATTTGTACCAATATGAGCTACTGTGATATCGCCCATATGTTTCATGGATACAAGATAAAAATAAGAGACATGCTTTAAAAGGAGAAAGAAATTGCCCCCCTTTGAATATTCCCTGAAGCAAAATGTTTACAGATTCTATAAAACCTGTAGTTTTACAAGTTAATATAAGCAATGTAGCATATTCATGAGTCTATGTTTACATTCAGAATGTTTATGTTCAACTGTTCTGGATGTGATTATTTGCCACTCACATGTCATAATGAGAGAATACTAGGTTTTTGTACTTCATGAATCCCAAGCAGGTAATTGAGACTAATGTACTCACAAAAAGTCCTGGAGAAAACTTTGAACACATCATGAATTTGCACTGACAAATTGTCATATGTAAGCTAAAAGATGAATTCTCACCATTTTTCTGAATTTTTCTGATCTTGGAATTTTACTTCTTCAAAGAGAAATAAATTTCTATTCTTTGTAAACCAGACACCCTGTTTTAATTTGATATAACATTGTGTCAGACAGAGACATTTCTTCTTAAGGGCTGCTAAGTATTGCTTAGTATGATTTCATTTTCTCTGTTTTCACAGACTCTTCTTCACACATGATACCTCCTTCTCATTACGTTTAGATCATTATATCAGGCACTCATATTCTCTAAATGTTCTTCTCTTCAAATTTATCTATCTGGCTACAGGTTTTTCTAGGTTTCTTATGTTTTTTTTTTTTTAACAAGTTTTGTGTCCTTATTGTCAATGATGCACTATGGGAAAAGTATCTGAAGAAGAGCCCTGCAAAGACAATACCTGTACTACAGGGTATCATTCTGCCTTCTCTCCAGGAACTAGATATTAGGGCCAAGTTTCTGGTTGCAAATAGGACAGATTTCTCAGTGTTTGGAAGGAAGTAACATGAAATTTAAAAAAGAGAAAAAATGACAATCTAACTAATAAAACATTGGTAGGGCTTAGGTAAAAATGGATAATGGGCACTAAGACAATTATACCAAGAAGAAACAAAAATGGCTTAATTTCTTATAATTACAAGAAGCAAGTTGGCACACATAAAAAGAAGAGTGCTGGAGAAATAAATGCGAACTACTGGTCAGTAGACAGACAAAGAGGGAGAGAGTGGCCTGTCTTAGACTTCTGAAACCTTTATGCTCATACACAGAAACAGTCCTCTACCAAAAAAGTTATATCTTCTAATCTTTTGAATCCTATATTACTTTTATTCCAACAAACTGACAAGAGTATGACATGTATCTAATCATGTTAGACATTTAAAAACATGACTTAAAAGTAAACTTTAGCCCCATTACTGTAGAGTATATGTCACACTGAGTAAAATACTTGGTTATTGAGCTGGAAGAATTGTGTTTATTTAGTATCCTGAAACCCAGGTAAAAACTCTTTATGGTGGTACATTCTTGTACTCCAGGTAATTAGAAGAAAAAGACATGTATCATCCTTAATACTGGTGACCTGCCAGCTTGGTCTACTTGAAATCTGTGTTAAACAAAGGAATCTGCACTGCATTATCAGAGAATGCATGACTGTAATTGTTTTCTGAACTTTCATACAAGCATTTATATCCCCGCACATAAATGTACCTAAACACTAACACAATCACTCAGACACACACACACACACGCTCCATTCAATCATTGTTAGAATTCATGAATATTTTTTAGACTTCGTTCCTGCTTGTGGCACTTGCTTTACCTTTTATGACCAGATTCAAAACTGCCAATAATGGAAACACAAACACATATGTTTCTGTCATTAACCTTATCACCCATGATTCACTTTCTTTCTATAGAGTTCTGGAATTTACCTCATTGATATTTCCAGAAAGTATGACTGGGGAGCAATGTTCTTTTCATTGTTTCATCTTCAGTTGGATCATTGATAGATTCAGCAAACTTTCCTGTATTCCTCATCACCAGGGAAGCATGAAGCAAACAAATAGTTCCTGTTGCTTAATGAGGTATGATAAAGGAACAAAAATATCCATGTGAATGTAGTTAATGTTTCAGCCTGGCATGAAAGTACATAAGAGCATGCCGGCACTGATGAGGTTGAGGCAGGAGGATTGTAAGTTTGATCTCAGATCTTATATCACTAAGTCCTGTTCTGTATTTAAAGAATGTCTTTACATTCATATTTGCACAACTATAATCATGTATAAAGCACTGACATTGGCACCTAAGACTTTCCTGTGAAATGATGTGTAATGGTTTGTGTCATAAAGGCGAGTTGTGTGTTCTGCATCATTCTACCTTAACCATTATAATCATCTAGGTGAGAAAGGGTCATACCCAATCTAATATTGGGATATTTATGTACTAAGGGTATCATTTCATCATACAGAATATTCAAGACTGTTAAAAAACATACAGCACAGTTTTAATACCTGAATAGTACTCCATTGTGTAAATATATGATATTTTTCGTATCCACTCTTACTTTGAGAAATATCTGACTTACTTCTGCTTTCTGGCCATTACAAATAAGACTGCAAAGTAAATAGGGCACCATGTGTCTATGTTATATTTTCTAGCATGCTTTGTTGTATATGTCCAGTAGTGGTATAGCTGGTTCTTAAGGTAGAACTATTTCTAATTATTTGAGGAAACACTGGATTGGTTTCCACAATGGTTTTACAAGTTTGAAATCCTACCTGTAGTGGATGTAAAAATATTCAATAAAATTCTAACAAAGTGAATCCACAAACAGATCAAAACCATCGCAACCATGATCCATTTTTCATTTTTAAATGCAGTTTTTACATATGCAGTATGCATGGCTTCAATATTTCTTTACAACATTTGGTTCTGCTAACCTTTCTAGTCTTGTGACGGTGAAATGCACCATGTTCCATTTCTACTTATTATTATTGAACACACTACAGTTTGCAAACCTTTCTTCAGATCCACATTAGTTTCAATATCCTTTTGACTGTGATAAGCAAGTCTCTATTAAATGCAATTTTACAACCTAAGGTACTGAGTCATTAGCATAACTATTCTACTTCCGTTGTGATAAGACACCATGTCCAAAGTGCTTTAAACAAGAAGAGAGTTGAAGTAAAGATTCTTGTTTCACAGGGTTAGAATTTATGATTGTTCTGGTAGTAAACATGACAGTAGGCATGAAGGAATGACAATAAAGAAATAGGTTAAAGCTCACATCTTCAGGTTCAAACACAGAGCAGAGAGAACTAACTGCCATTGGCTTATGATTTTGAAATCTTAAATCTGTCTCCAGTCATAGGGACCACCTATTCTTTTCATACAGTTTCACAAACTGGAGAAAATATATATGAATGCATAAGCTTATGGGGGCTTTCTCCTTAATGCACTGTAGGCATAATAGGTTATGACAGATTGTTTATGATGGTATGGACCAGGATGCAGTCATGGCAAGAGTCAAATGGCAAACTTCCAAACTACATTTTCATTTAATATGCTACTAACTGCACTAATATTCTGAGATGCTACATTCCCAGCCTGCTCAGAAAGACTTTAAAATGCATGGAATTCTAAAGGATGGTTTCCTAAAACTCAAGAAGTAAATATCAAAAACCTGACATATTCACTCACAACTAGCCATTGAACTGATCATGGGGTTCTCAATGGAGGAGTTAGAGTGAGGACTGAAGGAGCTGAAAGTGTTGGTGGCACCATGAGGAGAGAAACAATACCAATCAACCACAGATTCCAGGGTCTAAACCACCAGCCTGGGAGCACTTAGGGAGGGATCCAGGGCTTCAGCTGAATACGTAAGAGTGGAGGGCCCTGCTGGGCATAGGTGGAAGATGA
>NW_021626778.1:0-1332 GCF_004785775.1 Grammomys surdaster
AACTTACAATTTGGGAAGAAATCTCCAAGAACCCCATATTTAATAGAGAGCTAAAATAAAAATTATATAAAAACTCAACAAGTTAACCTCCAAATACCAAATAACTCAATTAAAAAATGACATAGAGTGATAAACAGAATTCACAACAGAAGAATAAAGAATAGCCTGGAAACAGGTGTAGAAATGCTCAAAGCCCTTACTCATCAGGTAAATGTGAATCCATACAAACATGAGATTCCATCTTCCTCAAACAGGAATAGCTGAGATCAAAACTTAAGTGAAAGCCCATGCTGACAAAGATATGGAATAAGAGTAACACTTGGAACACTCCTCCATTTCTCGTAGGATTGCAAATGGATTAGATTTCTCTTGAAATCAATTTGGTGCTTCCTTAGAAAATGTGAAATAGTTTTGCTGAACAACACAGTTATACCACTCTTGGACATAAGCCCAAAAGATGCCACAACATACCACGAGAATACATGTTCCACTGTGTTCATAGCAGCCTATTTTGTAATACACAGAAAGTGAAACACTCCTGATGTCCCCCAACGGAAAAAGGTATACAGAGAATACGGTTCATTTACACAAAAAATTAGCATTGAGATATGAAGAATGAGAATATCATGAATTTTGAAAACAGATGTATGTAACTAGAAAATGTCCTGAATCAGGTAAACTAGACTGAAAAGGAGATGGATGGTATGTACACACGAGTAAGTGCAAAATAACCCAAAACTACAGAATACCTTGTATACAACTCACAGATCATAAGAAGTTCAACATGCTGAAATGTCCAAGTGAGGATAATTCAGTCCAAATTAGAAGGGGGCAGAAAATAATCACGGGAGTCAGAAGGAGGGTGTGAACTGGATAAGAGTGGGAGGGGAAAAGAAGAACACATATGGTGTGGACAAGGATGAAGAAGAGTGGGTGAGCAGAATGCAGCCTCAGGGGATTGGCAGTTTGGGGGACCCAATCTCAGGACACTATGAGATTGACCTTATAAAAATTGACAATGGTGTAGAGAGAAAACTAAGAATTCACCCACATTAGATAGTCAGAGCCTCAGCTGAAGGGACAGTGTTATCAAAATATGTCAAAATTTCTGCTTCAGAATTGTTCATGTCAAAAAACTGCAGTGATAAAATCATGAAGAGATTGAAGGAAACATGGTCTAGTGAAGAGCCCAACACTCTATCTATATCATAGTGGGGCACATTAAATTTTTATTTATTTTATGATGTGCTTGTACAGAGGAACTACAATGGCTATCTTCTAAGAGGTCTTAAATACAACTGACTGAAACAGAATCAGATATTTACACCCATC
>NW_021626779.1:0-1333 GCF_004785775.1 Grammomys surdaster
AACTTACAATTTGGGAAGAAATCTCCAAGAACCCCATATTTAATAGAGAGCTAAAATAAAAATTATATAAAAACTCAACAAGTTAACCTCCAAATACCAAATAACTCAATTAAAAAATGACGTAGAGTGATAAACAGAATTCACAACAGAAGAATAAAGAATAGCCTGGAAACAGGTGTAGAAATGCTCAAAGCCCTTACTCATCAGGTAAATGTGAATCCAAACAAACATGAGATTCCATCTTCCTCAAACAGGAATAGCTGAGATCAAAACTTAAGTGAAAGCCCATGCTGACAAAGATATGGAATAAGAGTAACACTTGGAACACTCCTCCATTTCTTGTAGGATTGCAAATGGATTAGATCTCTCTTGAAATCAATTTGGTGCTTCCTTAGAAAATTTGAAATAGTTTTGCTGAACAACACAGTTATACCACTCTTGGACATAAGCCCAAAAGATGCCACAACATACCACTAGAATACATGTTCCACTGTGTTCATAGCAGCCTATTTTGTAATACACAGAAAGTGAAACACTCCTGATGTCCCCCAACTGAAAAAGGAATACAGAGAATACGGTTCATTTACACAATAAATTAGCATTGAGATGTGAAGAATGAGAATATCATGAATTTTGAAAACAGATGTATGTAACTAGAAAATGTCCTGAATCAGGTAAACTAGACTGAAAAGGAGATGGATGATATGTATACACTAATAAGTGCATAGTAACCCAAAACTACAGAATACCTTGTATACAACTCACAGATCCTAAGAAGTTCAACATGCTGAAATGTCCAAGTGAGGATAATTCAGTCCAAATTAGAAGGGGGCAGAAAATAATCACGGGAGTCAGAAGGAGGGTGTGAACTGGATAAGAGTGGGAGGGGAAAAGAAGAACACATATGGTGTGGACAAGGATGAAGAAGAGTGGGTGAGCAGAATGCAGCCTCAGGGGATTGGCAGTTTGGGGGACCCACTCTCAGGACACTATGAGATTGACCTTATAAAAATTGACAATGGTGTGGAGAGAAAACTAAGAATTCACCCACATTAGATAGTCAGAGCCTCAGCTGAAGGGACAGTGTTATCAAAATATGTCAAAATTTCTGCTTCAGAATTGTTCATGTCAAAAAACTGCAGTGATAGAAATCATGAAGAGATTGAAGGAAACATGCTCTAGTGAAGAGCCCAACACTCTATCTATATCATAGTGGGTCACATTAAATTTTTATTTATTTTATGATGTGCTTCTACAGAGGATCTACAATGGCTATCTTCTAAGATGTCTTAAATACAACTGACTGAAACAGAATCAGATATTTACACCCATC
>NW_021626780.1:0-1427 GCF_004785775.1 Grammomys surdaster
AGGCAGAGCAGCTGAGGCTCCATGTCCAGTGTGGCGTCAGCCATGTGCAGCACCGAGTCGCTCTTGCTGCGCACGATGTCCACATCGAGGTAGTCCAAGGACAGCTCGTGTTCTGACTGCACCTCATCTGGGAATGGGAGGCTGCCATCCTGCATGCCCCCACCAAGGGAACTGAGGTGGGTAGCAGGGACTAGGGCGCCAGGCTGGACACTGGTGCTGGGCAGGGTGGCATCCTCAGGCCCACAGTCCTGCTGTGGGCTGTAGTGCTCCTCCTCAATGCTGAAGAGATGCAGAGCCACCGACACTGAGAAGATGATGGCAGCGAAGAAGAACAGCACCTGGTTCTGTGTCTGGAACCAGTCACCTAGGAAGGTCCGCGTCCAGTCCAGCCCACCCAGCACGTAGCCAATGGCCCCACCAAGGCCAGCAGAGAAGGCGTGTATGTTGAGGGCCATGTCTTGCTCCTTACTGTCTACCACATCCAGCAGGTAGGCACGAATAGGCCGCTCAGTTGCATCGGCACTGAAATCCAAAACCACCACTCCCAGCACCGTGAGGACAATGCCAATGGGCTGCCGGCTGGGAACATCTCCAAGCACCAGACCTATAGCGGAGCCGTTGAGGAAAAGTGCAACACCAATGAGGACCCCCCACACACAGCGCTAGGATGAAGGGCCGCCCCAGCTCAGGGTACAGTGGTCACTTGCAGAGCCAATGAGTGGTGTGAAGATGAGGCTGAGAACAGGGCTCAGGTACCAGATGAGGCTGTAGTACTTCTCAGGGAGGCCTATCTGTAACAGTATAGGTGTAACCAGTGCTGTCTCCATGGCGTAACAAAATTCCCTGCCAAACATCACTGCTCCATGCATGACCCAAAGGCGTGTAGGGATTCTGTCTATGGACCCCTCGCTTGTGGTCTCCGCCTCTGGGTCTCTGGGATTCTGAGGCTCTGGCAGGGGCACAGGCAGCTCTTGTACTTGCATAGATTCTGAGTCGGCATTCTGCAGAGCCATTTTCATTACCACCAAAATATATATGTATATATATTTATTCTACCTATATAAATAATACTATCATCTCTCTCCAGTGATAAATTGAGAGGTCTTCTCTCTCTGCTGCAGGTGCATTCCACGGCAAGTAACTCTTGTACTCCACTCTGTACCAACAGGCGTCTCAACTTCTCACACGAGAAGTGCAGCAACACGAAGGGTTTTTGGTTGAATTGTAAACATATGGCTTGCTGGCTCACTGTGAGTTAGAGTTAAAAATCCACAAGGGCCACTCAGTTAATAGCAGTTTCATCATCATGACTGTGAAGGCGCTGTAGTTACTTCTCTTGCTACAGAGAGGTGGGAATCTGACACACACAGGCGGTCTTCTTTGACTCCCCATCGAGCGGCTAGAGGATCTGTCTCCTCTGGCCGGGG
>NW_021626781.1:0-3302 GCF_004785775.1 Grammomys surdaster
TAATTGTAACACCAAGTATAAAAAAATATAGGCAATAACTAATTGTACTTTTGATTATTTCTCTGGTTAAAGTAATTGCAACTGGAAATCTTTAAAAGGTGTTAAATCACATGTACATGTTTTAATTTTCCAAAATCAGTAACATCTACTTACCATAATTGGTTAGATATAAGTCCTCAAGTATTAACATTATTATGAAAAAATTGAGGACACTAAAACCAAATTTTTATAATCTGACCTATACACTTTCTAGAACTATCAAATTGTTGTCTCAAACTATTATTAGTAAACATATATCTACAAAAATGTATTATCTTCTGATGATGTTACATAATAGATGACTTTTTAAATCTTAATGATGATTTCACAGAATATTTTTTAAAAATTATATCTATGATTATTAAGCTCTATTAAGCTCTTTTATAATGAGACTGTTACTAAGTCTTTTTCTTTTTTTTTTTCCCTTTGAAGACACAGAAAATTCAAGCAATTTATTTAAAAACTGCTTACTTTCATCTTGCAATATATATGTATATATATTTGCTTTAGAATGCTCATATTGCAGCATGATTCTCATGCACTTTAAAGTACTTTATGCAAAAACATCAACCAAGGCAGCAAGAGCACTGCTCTGACTTCATCTGGTTACCATCCAGGGGGGACCTCCTCTCTCCTGAGTGCGGACTGACTTTCATGAACCGAGAGACTGTGGAGTTGTTAAACAGAGACTGTCATTTGGAAAGTCTTTACCCACAGCTGCAGCATTTGCTGAGCCTGCTTCCCTGAAGCCCAAGTTTTTGCTCATGTGAAGAAATGGAACTACTCGGGGTTCCTGGGTCACCAGCCCTCCTGCTCAGGCAGATGCATGCTTCTCGTTGCCTTCATTCCCATTCCAGTGACCATCAGCAGGAGCAGGTGATGAGGTCACAAGATTTCAGTTAGATTCCAGCGAGGATCAATGTCACCAATGTGGCAGGGAGGTAGGCCTTGGCACCTTCACGTGCCCTGCTCTGATGCCACTGTCCCCCACTCTCGAGGTAGCCTTGCAGCAGGACTTGGGAGCCAATGCTCACCTGGAGCTCTGTGCCTGGATTTCCAGCCTAACGTGTAGAGACAAGCTGAAGTGTCACACAGAGCCAACAGCTGCCTTGTGGTGGCTTCTGGGGAGGACCATGTGGGTAGGGACAGGACACAGACACACTTACATACAAGCACGCAGGAGATACACTCAGAGTTCTCATTCAGCCCTGCTGAATGGTGCTGTCCCTGTATGGGATGTCTGGAGGCTGCCCTGGGGAATGGCTGCCTCCTGCTCAAACACCTCCAGGCCCCTTCCCCAGCTTTGGTGTGTGGCCTCAGCTATGCACAGGATTGTGAGCCTAACTCGCCAGAGATGCTGTTCTTCTAAGAAAACCACAGTTGTGAAAAAGAAAATACTGGTTTTAAAATAAACAGAAAAATACTCTGAAGCGCTGCAATCCCAGACTGATGATGAAGGCGTCCCCGACAGACACCTGCTGGGCAATCTGGATACTGCGTTGCTGCCGTCTGCTGCCTTCAGATGACACCTGCCAAGGGAGTCAGTTTCTGCACTTCCAGTTACTGGTTTAGAAATGCAGACCCTTACATTTTCTAAATTGCTTATTGACTATGCTGTGAATATTTCATAATCTAAAACATGCAGAATGATATACCTGCAGAATAAAAGACAGCTGAAATTAAGTTCTTTTTCAATAAAAAAAAGACTTCAAGTGATTTTTTTTTTAATTGTGGGAAAGGTAATTAGTGTGATATTTTTGTCTAATAGCTCAAACCTACCCTACACCTAACACCTACTGAACCTGGACTGTGCTCTGTACTCCAGCTCGCATGCTGTCGGCAAGCATAAACCCCAGTGCACCCTGCCCTCCAGTGTGGACTGTACCAGCTGGGGCTCACACCATGGACTCTGTTTCCACCAAAACCCACAGGCCCCCCTTCCAAGACAGCTTCAGTACAGTGGGCTTTTCACTGTCTACTTCACCCTTGCCTTTGCCAGTGGGCCCTGAGGATAGCCCTTTCTGTTCTTCCTTGGCTTCTTCTGACACCTCAGGGTAGATGACCAGGAATGTGGCTGTCAGGAACCCCAGGAAAGAGGCCACAGAGGCCACTATGGGGATGACAATGATAGTATTCACAGCATCAACCACACCCCGAAGGGCAGATGCAACCAGGATCTGGGAGATGTAGACCTGACAGGAGAGGATGGCGCAGTCGATGCCAAATCTACACTTGGAATTCCCCGGACTGTGGTGGACACACTCCTTGATGTCATGGTAATGCCCTAGGAGGGTGTAGGTGCAGTAGGAGATGCTCATGGAGATGACACCCATGGTGCTGATGGTGACCATCGCCACGTAGACATTGGGAAACATGGCCATAACAGCGGTGCCCACGGAGAAGTCCAGGGTCCCCAACATGTAGATGATCCTGATGCTCAGGTCATAGTTGTCCAGGTACTTCTGTAGCAGGGCTGAGCAGATAGCACCAGTAGCAGCGTAGATGACCAGGTCCCAGCAGCCCATCTTCACGCCACCATTGTAGGCATGCCACTTGGTGGAGTTGGAGGGGGCCTGGGGGTTCCCTTTGAAGATAACCTGGCCCATGAAGTCAGTATAGAAGACAGCCTCTGCGATGACAGAGAAGCAAGTGAGGAGGTGACAGAGGCAGAGCCATATCAGCTCCTTGGGCATCTTCAGCATGGACAGCCAGAGCAGGCACACAGTGGTCTCTGTCTCGCCCTCCTCACTCTTCATGTCCCCGCTGGAGGCAGTAGCTCCACTCTGGTTGTGGTGCCAGGAGTGCTGCAGCTGCTGCAGGTCATACAGGTCGCTCATGCTTCGGGATGGCTTGATCAGGACCACTGTGTTGGCCCGGCAGTAGCGGTAACAGTGGGACCCAATCTTGCCGTAGTAGGAGAAGGTGCTGGAAGCCTGCCTGTGAAACGTGTGCCTATACCACCTCATGGAGCCAGATGTGACTGAGGGCTTCAAGTCTACGTTAGAGCGGCTGAGGGAGTTCATTGGTGGAGAGCCTCTCCCATTTGGGACTTTAGCTTCATTCAAGTGATTATCAAGCAAGGTGTCGTCCTCCTTGGTGGACTCCCTGAGGAACGTGGGCAGGTGGGGCAGCTTGGCCCTCAGGAGCTCTTGGCTGGTGCTCTGGTGGGTGCTGGGGTAGGAAGCATCTTGGAAGATGGAGGGCTCGATGTCATACAGGCAGAGCAGCTGAGGCTCCATGTCCAGTGTGGCGTCAGCCATGTG
>NW_021626782.1:0-3301 GCF_004785775.1 Grammomys surdaster
TAATTGTAACACCAAGTATAAAAAAATATAGGCAATAACTAATTGTACTTTTGATTATTTCTCTGGTTAAAGTAATTGCAACTGGAAATCTTTAAAAGGTGTTAAATCACATGTACATGTTTTAATTTTCCAAAATCAGTAACATCTACTTACCATAATTGGTTAGATATAAGTCCTCAAGTATTAACATTATTATGAAAAAATTGAGGACACTAAAACCAAATTTTTATAATCTGACCTATACACTTTCTAGAACTATCAAATTGTTGTCTCAAACTATTATTAGTAAACATATATCTACAAAAATGTATTATCTTCTGATGATGTTACATAGTAGATGACTTTTTAAATCTTAATGATGATTTCACAGAATATTTTTTAAAAAATTATATCTATGATTATTAAGCTCTATTAAGCTCTTTTATAATGAGACTGTTACTAAGTCTTTTTCTTTTTTTTTTCCCTTTGAAGACACAGAAAATTCAAGCAATTTATTTAAAAACTGCTTACTTTCATCTTGCAATATATATGTATATATATTTGCTTTAGAATGCTCATATTGCAGCATGATTCTCATGCACTTTAAAGTACTTTATGCAAAAACATCAACCAAGGCAGCAAGAGCACTGCTCTGACTTCATCTGGTTACCATCCAGGGGGGACCTCCTCTCTCCTGAGTGCGGACTGACTTTCATGAACCGAGAGACTGTGGAGTTGTTAAACAGAGACTGTCATTTGGAAAGTCTTTACCCACAGCTGCAGCATTTGCTGAGCCTGCTTCCCTGAAGCCCAAGATTTTGCTCATGTGAAGAAATGGAACTACTCGGGGTTCCTGGGTCACCAGCCCTCCTGCTCAGGCAGATGCATGCTTCTCGTTGCCTTCATTCCCATTCCAGTGACCATCAGCAGGAGCAGGTGATGAGGTCACAAGATTTCAGTTAGAGTCCAGCGAGGATCAATGTCACCAATGTGGCAGGGAGGTAGGCCTTGGCACCTTCACGTGCCCTGCTCTGATGCCACTGTCCCCCACTCTTGAGGTAGCCTTGCAGCAGGACTTGGGAGCCAATGCTCACCTGGAGCTCTGTGCCTGGATTTCCAGCCTAACGTGTAGAGACAAGCTGAAGTGTCACACAGAGCCAACAGCTGCCTTGTGGTGGCTTCTGGGGAGGACCATGTGGGTAGGGACAGGACACAGACACACTTACATACAAGCACGCAGGAGATACACTCAGAGTTCTCATTCAGCCCTGCTGAATGGTGCTGTCCCTGTATGGGATGTCTGGAGGCTGCCCTGGGGAATGGCTGCCTCCTGCTCAAACACCTCCAGGCCCCGTCCCCAGCTTTGGTGTGTGGCCTCAGCTATGCACAGGATTGTGAGCCTAACTCACCAGAGATGCTGTTCTTCTAAGAAAACCACAGTTGTGAAAAAGAAAATGCTGGTTTTAAAATAAACAGAAAAATACTCTGAAGCGCTGCAATCCCAGACTGATGATGAAGGCGTCCCCGACAGACACCTGCTGGGCAATCTGGATACTGCGTTGCTGCCGTCTGCTGCCTTCAGATGACACCTGCCAAGGGAGTCAGTTTCTGCACTTCCAGTTACTGGTTTAGAAATGCAGACCCTTACATTTTCTAAATTTCTTATTGACTATGCTGTGAATATTTCATAATCTAAAACATGCAGAATGATATACCTGCAGAATAAAAGACAGCTGAAATTAAGTTCTTTTTCAATAAAAAAAAGACTTCAAGTGATTTTTTTTTTAATTGTGGGAAAGGTAATTAGTGTGATATTTTTGTCTAATAGCTCAAACCTACCCTACACCTAACACCTACTGAACCTGGACTGTGCTCTGTACTCCAGCTCGCATGCTGTCGGCAAGCATAAACCCCAGTGCACCCTGCCCTCCAGTGTGGACTGTACCAGCTGGGGCTCACACCATGGACTCTGTTTCCACCAAAACCCACAGGCCCCCCTTCCAAGACAGCTTCAGTACAGTGGGCTTTTCACTGTCTACTTCACCCTTGCCTTTGCCAGTGGGCCCTGAGGATAGCCCTTTCTGTTCTTCCTTGGCTTCTTCTGACACCTCAGGGTAGATGACCAGGAATGTGGCTGTCAGGAACCCCAGGAAAGAGGCCACAGAGGCCACTATGGGGATGACAATGATAGTATTCACAGCATCAACCACACCCCGAAGGGCAGATGCAACCAGGATCTGGGAGATGTAGACCTGACAGGAGAGGATGGCGCAGTCGATGCCAAATCTACACTTGGAATTCCCCGGACTGTGGTGGACACACTCCTTGATGTCATGGTAATGCCCTAGGAGGGTGTAGGTGCAGTAGGAGATGCTCATGGAGATGACACCCATGGTGCTGATGGTGACCATCGCCACGTAGACATTGGGAAACATGGCCATAACAGCGGTGCCCACGGAGAAGTCCAGGGTCCCCAACATGTAGATGATCCTGATGCTCAGGTCATAGTTGTCCAGGTACTTCTGTAGCAGGGCTGAGCAGATAGCACCAGTAGCAGCGTAGATGACCAGGTCCCAGCAGCCCATCTTCACGCCACCATTGTAGGCATGCCACTTGGTGGAGTTGGAGGGGGCCTGGGGGTTCCCTTTGAAGATAACCTGGCCCATGAAGTCAGTATAGAAGACAGCCTCTGCGATGACAGAGAAGCAAGTGAGGAGGTGACAGAGGCAGAGCCATATCAGCTCCTTGGGCATCTTCAGCATGGACAGCCAGAGCAGGCACACAGTGGTCTCTGTCTCGCCCTCCTCACTCTTCATGTCCCCGCTGGAGGCAGTAGCTCCACTCTGGTTGTGGTGCCAGGAGTGCTGCAGCTGCTGCAGGTCATACAGGTCGCTCATGCTTCGGGATGGCTTGATCAGGACCACTGTGTTGGCCCGGCAGTAGCGGTAACAGTGGGACCCAATCTTGCCGTAGTAGGAGAAGGTGCTGGAAGCCTGCCTGTGAAACGTGTGCCTATACCACCTCATGGAGCCAGATGTGACTGAGGGCTTCAAGTCTACGTTAGAGCGGCTGAGGGAGTTCATTGGTGGAGAGCCTCTCCCATTTGGGACTTAGCTTCATTCAAGTGATTATCAAGCAAGGTGTCGTCCTCCTTGGTGGACTCCCTGAGGAACGTGGGCAGGTGGGGCAGCTTGGCCCTCAGGAGCTCTTGGCTGGTGCTCTGGTGGGTGCTGGGGTAGGAAGCATCTTGGAAGATGGAGTGCTCGATGTCATACAGGCAGAGCAGCTGAGGCTCCATGTCCAGTGTGGCGTCAGCCATGTG
>NW_021626783.1:0-16880 GCF_004785775.1 Grammomys surdaster
GGGGCCGCGGGGCTCGTGGGGCTGGCTGGTGGCTGGGGTGCGGGGCCCCGGGAGCACCGGCGCGACAGCGGGGTGTCCGGGCAGCGGCGCAGCCGGCCGGGCAGGTCCATCAATCAGCTACTCGGACAGGGTGCGAGCGCTGCGAGGCTGCGGCACTAAGTCTTTTTCTGATAGTCAAACTGTAATAAGAATTCTGTCAGTCTCTCAAGTATCATCAGTTAATTGTTCTTAGATAATAACTAGACCTTTTGACACTTTAAAGTATACTCTAGGAGGTTATAAAACAATTTGCTAAAGATCAATAAAAAGGGAACCAACAATTTACCATAGGTGTTAGGACAGAAAACAAAATACTGTCTGGGCTCATCTACACAAACCTTTACTGATAACTCAGTTATAGTTCTAAGCCCTCAGTGAACCTGTGGAGCCACACAGGTAATGCATGTTTAGCCACACAATCACTTCCAACAAGTATGTATATAAACAATTTTCATTATAAACCTTTATTTTAATTTAATTTTTGGTATAAACTTGTAATGAACTTTGTAACGTGCGATCATATATTTTAAAAAATATGTGAATACTGAGGACAAAAGGATAAGAGGGCAATTATAATGGAGAGATAAAGCAGAACTCTTTACCTTTTCCCACTTAGGATAGTATATAAAATAGAATCTTTTTCCCTTTCTCAAATAAAATAGAAGTTTTCTTTGCACTTTTTTTCTTAGATAGCTTTCACAGAAACCCCCTACTCCTCTTTTTTCCTTTCTCTCTCTCTCTTTTTTTTCTTTTCTTTTCTTTTTTTTTTTTTTTTTGGTTTTTGAGGCAGGGTTTCTCTGTATAGCCCTGGGTGTCCTGGAACTCACTCTGTAGACCAGGCTGGCCTCGAACTCAGAAATCCACCTGCCTCTGCCTCCCAAGTGCTGGGATTAAAGGCTTGCGCCACCACCGCCCGGCTACTTTATTTTTTTTAATGATTTGATATTTTTTTAATTCTCTAAAATGATTTTAATAATTATTCATTAAATATTTTAATATTTACTTTATTTTATAAATGATTTGAAAATGTTTTTTAATTCTTCAAAATGATTTAATAATTATAAATTATTCACGTAATATTTTAATAATTATTTTATATTTTCTTAATGATTTGAAAACTAAAAACCCATGTGATGTCTCCCCGCAACCACTCGAATGTCTCCGGTCTCTGATACAGGGAAAGCCTCAGCCTCTCTCTCTTTTCGCTGATCTGTGACTGAACTGAAACCAGGGGACGGGGCCTTCTTCTGACTCTGGGTTGAGGAACACCTGGACCTGGGTGATTATTCCTGGTCGTCTCAAGATCTCTTCCCTGTCTGTCTTTAATTTTTGTAGCTGATTAAGAGTTGATACTCCTTCTCTAACTCCAGTTTTAGATTGAAATTTCCAATTTGATGTTAACTAGTCTTACATTGACATTTCCAATTATTTTTATCTAGTCCTATACTGAAATTTGCAATTTAAATAGTCCTATATTTAGTATTCCAATTTCATGTTGACTAGTCCTGTACTAAAATTTCTAATTAAAGTTTAACTAGTCTTCTATTGAATATTTCAATTTAATATTAATTAGTCTTATATTGAAGTTTCCAATTTAATATTAAGTAGTCCTGTATTGAATACTCCAAATTAATACTAACTAGTCCTATATTGAATATTACAATATAATGTTGACTAGTCCTATCTTGATATTTCTAATTTCATATTAACTAGACTTAATTGGATACTCCAATTTAATATTAACTAGTCCTATATTGAATATTTCAGTTTGTTGACAAGTCCTATATTAAAATTTCCAATTAAATATTAACTAGTACTATGTTGAATATTCCAATTTAATGTTTATGAATCCTATATTGAAATTTCCAATTTTTTATTAATTTGTCCTCTATTGAAAATTCCAATTTCAACCTGACTAGTTCTATCTTGAATATTCCAATCTACATTATTATGTACACACAGCATTAAATACATGATTATATATGTGATATACATGAATATATCTACATTATTATGCACACGCAGTGATAAATACATGATTATATATGTGATATACATGAATATATCTACGTTATTATGTACATGCAGTGATAGATACATGATTATATATGATATATATGTGAATATATCTACATTATTATGTACATGCAGTGATAAATACGTGATTATATATGTGATATACATGAATATATCTACATTATTATGTACACGCAGTGTGAAATACGTGATTTTATATATGATATACGGGAATATATCAACATTATCATGTACACGCAGTGTGAAATACGTGATTATATATGTGATATACGTGACTATATATATGTTATCATGTACACACAGTGTGAAATACGTGATTATATATGTGATATACGTGAATATATCTACGTTATTATGTACACGCAGTGATAAATATGTGATTATATATGTAATATACATAAATATATTTACATTATTATGTACATGCAGTGATAAATACATGATTATATATGTGATAAACGTGAATATATGTATGCTATTATGCACACGCAGTGTGAAATACGTGATTATATATGTGATATACGTGAATATATGCACTATGATGCACATGATCGTGTGCACAACTATATAAAGTATCACATACAATATTCAGTATAATGTATGTTGTTATTGACATCATCACACATACTATTATATACATTGTCGCAGACACTATTATATGCATCCTTATGTATGTCATGACGCGCATCATCACGGACAGTGACCTATACGGTGTTCTATACATTAGCACGCAGGATGACGCTCCGTATAAGGAAACGATAACACGCACCGACATACATTAGTCTACATGACCGTATGCATCGCGTACGTTAATGCTTGCTGTCGTAAGGAGACGCTGACACATTGACACATACTAGTGTACAGTGACAATACAGTAACCCGCGCTCTTACATATAGACATCGCTTTGCATTGATATACATTTATATACATTACACACACTGTCGTGTAATTGTTATATACTGCGTCATACACATCATTGTATACGTTATTATATACGGTACTGTAGACATTATACACGGTGTTACATCATTGTCACACGCTTTAACGCACATGGCTACATTATATATAAGGGAACATCAACAAGCATCAACACACGTTTATATACATTGTGCACACTATTGCATAAATCATTATCCACATTATTATATACGTTACCACACACGTGACTACACGTATTATTATACATGTCATATACATTATTACATACAGTATTATAGACAGTATTGCATACATTATTATATGCGTTACTATATACGTTTTTACAGACAGTATTGTACACACAACATAAATCATTATATGCAGTATTATATACGGTATTATATACATTATTCTACATGTTAAGCTACACATCATTGTAGATGTTGTTATACACGTTATTGTATAAGTTATTCTATAAACCATTATATACAGTATTATATACATCGTTATATACTTTATTACATACATCATCATATATATTATGTTATGTGAGTCATTTTATACAATGGTAATTATTTTATCATATACACTATTAGACACATCATTATGTGTGTTATCACATACATTACTGTATACATCAGCATATACAGTACTATATACAGTCTTATATACATCATTAAATAAATCATTATACACAGCATCATATGCATTATTATATACATTATCATGCACATTACTATATAAGTCGTTATATATGGTGTTATGTACATTTCATATACGTTATATTCAGTGTCACAACTTTATCATATACAGTATTATATCTGTTACTGTATAAATCATTATATACAGTGCTATACATTATTTTATGCTGTGTTATGTACATTATTATGTATCATTACTTACATCATTGTATACGTCACTATCTATGTTATCATACATGTCACTATGTACTTTCTTATACACGGTGTCATATACTTCATTTTACACAGCGTTATATACATTGTTATATATTGCTACATACGTCATTATGTACTCTACTACATACGTCATCGTATACATTGCTGTATATGTCATTACATACAGTGTTATGTGTGGTCTGATATACCATATGATACTTGTTATTACATATGGTAGTATATACAGTATTATATGCAGCCTTATAGAGTGACGTGCATGTTATACACAGGTGTGTGCTCATGCGTGAGTGTTATATGTTATATACATGTATGTATATGTTTATTTGTGTTACACGCTACATATATGTACACGTCTGCACATGTGCACTATGTACATGTTACACACATGTATGCATCGGTTACACATGTGTATATATTTACATGTGACACACACGTTACGTGCACACGTGTATTCAGGTGCGTGTGTGCGCGTCACATGTGTCACACGCTATACATATGCATACGTGTACACAGGTGTGTCACCTCCACGTTATACACACGTTTGTTTTAACGCGTGTGCACACGTCACGCTGCGAGCACCACGTGGCATGCTTTCCTTGCAGATGAATGTGTTACACGTGTGGGTGTGTGCTGTGATGCACCTGCATGTGACACGCCTGTGTAGGTATGTTCAACGTCCATGTACATGTGTGCGCATTTACACACGTGCAGAAGCCGCTGGTTTGCGTTTTCAATACACAGAGAAACCCTGTCTCGAAAAACCAAAAAACCAAAACAAAACAAAACAAAAAAAAACTAGTCCAATATTTAATATTCCAAATAATTATAAACTAGTCCTACATTGAAGATTCCAATTTAATATTAACTAGTCCTATACTGAATATTCCAAATAATATTAACTAGACCTATATTGAATATTCCAATTTAATGTCGATTAGTCCAGTTTAATATTAACTAGTACTAAATTGAATATTGCAATTTAGTAGTAAGACTCCTATATTGATATTTCCAATTTAATATTATCTAGCCCTAGATAAAATATTACAATTTAGTATTAACCTGTCCTAGGTTGAATATCCCAATTTAATGTTGACTAATCCTATATTGAAATTTCCAATTTAATATTAACTAGTCCTATATTGAATATTACAATTTAATATTAACTTGTCCTAGGTTGAATATTTGAATTTAATGTTGACTAGACCTATACTAGGTATTCCAATTTATTATTAACTAGTCTTTTATTGTTAATTCCAATTTAATGTTCACTAATCCTATATTGAAATTTCCAATTTAATATTAACTAGTCCAATTTTGAATATTGCAGTTTAATGTTAACTAGTCCTTCATTGAAGATTCTAATTCAGTGTTAACTAGTCCTAATTGAATATTCCTATTTAATATTGACTAGTTCTATATTGAATATTCCCATTTAATGATGACGAGTACTATATCGAATATTCCAATTTAATATTAACTAGTACAAAATTGAATATTGCGATTTAGTAGCAATACTCCTATATTGATATTATATCATATCCTATCCTAAATTATTCATATAATATAATAAATATTAATAGAGTATTGATAATATTAATAATATCAACACTAATTAATAGCCGTAATAATATTAATAGTATGGATATTAACAACATTAATATTAATTATTAATATTAACGATAAATTAATGACAATAAGTTAATATTAAATTGGAAATATGAATGCAGGACTAGTTAAAAATATTTGGAAATTTCAACACAGGATTAGTTAAATCATAAAGTTCAATATAGGAGGAGTTAAATGAAGTTACAAATATCAACATAGAACTAGTTAATTAATAATTATATAATTAATAATGGAGAATCCTTTAAGGGTGGTTGCTCAAGAGCTGTGGAGTAGTCAAAGGTGATGGTCATTTCCTATAATGAGTAAAATTAAAAGGCCATTCTGGTGTCCTTTTCCACACAGGGCCCTGTTTCATAGAGCTGGTTTGCTGTTTCTCCCATTAGCCGACAGCAACTTCTCAGTGTACTCATTTAAATTCTGAACACCATGGTACTTGAAGTTTCTATAAAACTGTTAGCACATTATAATTGTTCGTTCATTTATCTTTTTAAAACATAGCAGAGTACAGTGAATATTTTTGAAATGTCAGTGATTATATTTCTAAAGCATGATGTTAAATAATAAATAAATGGAAGGATGATGGATGGATGAATGGTTATATGGTGGGTGAGTGGATGGATGGATGGTGGGTGGGTGGATGTATGTATGGATGGTTGGATGAGTAGATAGATAGACAGATGGATGGATGGATGGATGGATGGATGGATGGATATATGCATAGGTGTGTGAATGGATAGATGGTTGGTGGGTGGGTGGACAGATTGATATATGACAGATCTGGTGATGGCTGCGGTACTGAGCTGAGGCATAGGCCTGGAGGATTAAAGAAAGACTCAGACTCAGGTCATCCATCATGAGAGGATGCCAAAGCTTTTTCTGAGCAGGTTCAATATATACACCAAGCCAGGGAAGGAAAAATACAAACTCAGAATAAAACAGGAACTCAACTGGGGGGCAATAGGATGTCAAGTGTAAATCCCCTTCCTGGGGCACCATGTATTAGTCAGGATGGTTTTGAACTTAGAGGAAAGACAGAATGTTACATAGTAGACAGCAGCGCACAGAAAGTCTCAGCCAGGGCATAGCAGCCCTTCGAGGTCCTACAGGTCCCCTGTTTTTATTTTATAGGTGAATAGCGTCTGTCATAGGTGTCTATCTGTCACCTTCTATCAATACCAATTACCCATCATTGGGAATCCCTGCCAGCCTCAGGGCTCCTATCTTAGGTAGATAAGGACTTCAAAGGAAACAATACAGAAATCACAAAGGGAGACAAACCTGGAGATAGGAAACATAAGAAAGAGATCAGGATACATAGATGCAAGCATCACCAACAGAATAGAAGAGATAGAAGACAGAATTTCAGGTGCAGAAGACAACATAGAAAACATTGACACAAAAGTAAAAGAAAATGCAAAATGCAAAAAGCTCCTAACCCAAAACATACAGGAAGTCCATGACACAATGAAAAGACTAAACCTAAGGATAATGGGTATAGAAGACAGTGAAGATTACCAACTTAAAGGGCCAGTAAATATTCTCAACAAAATTATAGAAGAAAATGTCCCTAACCTAAAGAAAGAGATGCCTATAAACATACAAGAAGCCTACCAAACACCGAATAGATTGGACCAGAAAAGAAATTCCTCCCGTCATATAATAGTCAAAACACCAAATACAGAAAACAAAAAAAAATTATATTAAAAGCAGCAAGGGAAAAAAGTCAAGTAACATATAAAGACAGACCTATCAGAATTACACCAAACTTTTCACCAGAGACTATGAGAGCGAGAAGATCCTGGGCAGATGTCATACAGACCCTAAGAGAACACAAATGTCAACCCAGGCTACTACACCCAGCAAAACTCTCAAGTACCATAGATGGAGAAACCAATATATTCCATGACAAAAAACAAATTTACACAGTATCTCTCTACAAATTCAGCCCTACTAAAGATAATAGATGGAAAACTCCAACACAAGGAGGGAAAACACACACTAGAAAAAGCAAGAAAGTAATCTTTTTTAAACAAACACAAAAAAAGATAGCCACACAAACATAATTCCACCTCTAACAACAAAATTAACAGGAAGTAACAATCACTAATTCTTAATATCTCTTAACATCAATGGACTCAATTCCCCCAGTAAAAAGACATAGACTAGCAGACTGGATAAACAAGATCTGGCATTTTGCTGCATACAGGAAATGTACCTCAGTGTCAAGGACAGACATTACCTCAGAGTAAATGGCTGGAAAACAATTTTCCAAGCAAATGGTCTCAAGAAGCAAGCTGGAGTAGCCATTCTTATATCGAATCAAATAGACTTTCAACCAAAAGTTATATAAAAAGTAAGAAAGGACACTTCATACTCATGAAAGGAAAAATCTACTAAGAAGAATTCTCAATTCTGAACATCTCTACTCCAACTGCAAAGGCACCCACATTCATAAAAGCAATTTTACTAAAGCTCAAAGCATACATTACACCTCACACAATAATAGTGGGAGACTTCAACACCCCTCTCTCATCAATGGACAGATCATGGAAACAGAAACTAAACAGTGACACAGTGAAACTAAGAGAAGTCATGAACCAAATGGATTTAACAGACATCCATTTGAACATTTCATCCTCAAACAAAAGAATATACATTCTTCTTAGAACCTCAGGGTAACTTTCTCCAAAATGAATATAAAATCAGACCTCAGAAGGTGGAAAGATCTCCCATGCTCATGGATTGGCAGGATTAATATAGTAAAAATGACCATCTTGCTGAAAACAATCTACAGATTCAATGAAATCCCCATCAAAATTTCAACTTAATTCTTCATAGAGTTACAAAGAGCAATTCTCAGATTCATTTGGAATAACAAAAAACCCAGGATAATGAATTATCATCAATAATAACATCTGGGGGAATCACCATCCCTGACCTCAAGATGTACTACAGAGCAATAGTGATAAAAATCTGCATGGTATTGGTACAGTGGCAGGCAGGAAGATCAATGGAATAGAATTGAAAACCCAGAAATGAAGCCACACACTTATGGTCACCTGATCATTGACAAAGATCAGTGGACAAAAGACAGTGTTTTCAACAAATGGTGCTGGTTCAACTGGCAGCCAACATGTAGAAGAATGCAAACTGATCTATTTTTATTTCTGTGTACAAAGCTCAAGTCCAAGTGGATCAAGAATCTCCACATAAAACCAGATATACTGAATCTAATAGAAGAGAAAGTGAGGGAAAGCCTCGAACACATGGGCACAGGGAAAAGTTTCCTGAATAAAACACCAATAGCTTATGGTGTAAGATCAAGAACTGACAAGTGGGACCTCATAAAATTGTAGATCTTCTGTAAGGCAAAGGGCACTGTCTATAGGACAAAACAGCAACCAACAGAATGGGAAAAGGTCTTTACCAATTCTACATCTGACAGAGAGCTAATATCCAATATATACAAAGAAGTTAAGAAGTTAGACTACAGAGAACCAAGTAACCCTATTAAAAATGGGGAACAGAGCTAAACAGAGAATTCTCCATTGAGGAAACTCGAATGGCCAAGAAGCACCTAAAGAAATGTTCAACATCCTTAATCATAAGGGAAATGCAAATCAAAACAACCCTGAGATTCCACCTCACACAGTCAGAATGGCTAAGAGCAAAAATTCATATGACAGAAGATGCTGGCAAGGATGTGAAGAAAGAGGAAAACTCTTCCATTGTTGGTGGGATTGCAAGGTGGTACAACCACTCTGGAACTCATTCTGGCAGATCCTCAGAAAATTATACCTGAGGACACAGTAATACCACTCCCAGGAGATGCTCCAGCTCCAACATGTAATAAGGACACATGTTCCATTGTGTTCATAGCAGCCATATTTACAATACTCAGAAGTTGGAAACAACCCATATGTCCATCAACAGAAGAATGGATACAGAAAATGTGGGATATTTATACAATGGAATACTACTCAGCTAGTAAAAACAATGAGTTTATGAAATTCACAGGCAAATGGATGATCTAGAAAATATCCTGAGTGAGGTAACTCAGTCATAAGAGAACACACATGGTATGTACTCACTGATAAGTGGATATTAGGCAAAGAGTGTGGAATACCCATGGTACAACCCACAGACCACATGAAGCTCAAGAGGAAGAAAGACCAAAGGGTCCTATTTAGAAGGGGGATCAAAATAATAAAGGGAAGTAGATAGTGAAAGAGACTTGGGAGGAAGAGAAGGGGGGAGAATCAGGTATGGGAGGAGATGTACAGAAGGTCAGGAAATTGAACAGAGGTGTGTATCAGTGGGGGAATGGGGAACTGGGGGTACCAACCAGAAAGTCTGAGATGCTAGGAAAGCAAGAGCCTCCCAGGACCTACCACCTGCTGCTTGACTGCTGCTATCTCCAACTATAGTGGCCTTGTATCTCCCTGTTAGCAGAGTGTGAGCACCCTGAAGTAAGGTTTTTCAGCTCTGATTCCCCCGCCGCTGCAACACTGATCATCAACCCAGTCGAACTGCAAGGTGCCAGCTGCCCAGTGGAACTCCCCACATCTCCATTTAGCATCCACCAGACAAGGACTGCTGCTGAGCCTCCTGAATGTGGCCCGTTGGCTGGGAAATGAACATTTTAGTTGGTTCAATTTTTTAATGTGTTTGTTTGTTGTTCTAGGCTTGAACTTGGGTCCTTGTCCATGCTGAGCATGGCTTGACCACTGATCTAAGCACAGCTCTGGATTCACTTCATTTTTGAAACAAAGTCTAATGAAGTTTCCTGGGAGAGACTGAAACTCACTCTGAGGGCCACAAAGACTTTGAATTTGTGGTCCTCCTGCCTCAGCCTCCTGAGTAACTGAGATTATGGGACTGAGCCACTGGATCTGGTTTAGTTTCATTTCAGTTCATTTAAATTTAAATGATTGCCAGGCTAGACACACCATAAATGGTAAGGGGGGAGGGACAAAGGAATGAAGTGGTGGAGGGGAGAAAAGAAAATGAGATCATTAAAGAATTCAGTTTTTTCTTTTGGGGATTGATCCACAAGCATTAAGCACTGAATGTGGCATATGATGCAGTATTTTGATACATTCTCAAATCAGAATAACTTTCACTGTCTCAACTCCTCATCCATGCTGTCATCTCCTCTCGCTCTCCTCGCTTCCCTTCTCACCCATTCTCCAACTCCGGGTGATGACTATCTCCTATTGCCACTTCCAACAGCTCAACTCTCAGACTCCACTTACAAGTGAGCTCCTGCATCACTTGTCCTTCCTTCAGAGAACAGCAACTGCAAGATGGAGTTTTCAAGCTTTCAAGAATGGCCTCCAAAAAGTTGAAGGAGAAGGCAATGTGTGTGTATAGCAAGACAGCCTTGGTCCTCCCGGGCCTCAGAACTCAAAACAAGGACACATGCATCAGAAAGGACACAGCATTCTGCCACCCTCACTGCCCTACCAGGAGAAACTGTGCCAGAAAAGGGAAGGGGTGGCTCAGGGAAGCCACCCAGAATATAAGCTTCTGAGTTGTTGAGTCTCTTGGCCCTGCCTTCACCATCTGCCTCCCTTCAGGTAAGCTGAGGAGGCATGTACAAAGCAGAGAGATGAGGAGCTCACAATTTCAATTGTAGGTATGGCCCTCTGTCTGTCTTACACACCTCCTGTTCTTCTGTTCTCCAACTTCATCTCTGTGTTAGTGGTACATTTCAGGACACTCTAATGAAGTATGTCTTGAGTCTCCTTTTCACGACTTATGAGAAGACATCAAGGACTTGAAGAACACCACTACAATTACTGGAACAGCGACTAGATGTGATAATTTGCAAGGCTGGGCTTTCCACATTAAGTTTGCAAACAGTTTAAAAATCACTTCCTCTATTTATCCAGCTAATCCCTGTTTACTGACTCCAGACTCAATGAAAAAAAAAAAGGGAGACATGTCTCTTTAAAAATTAATAAATAAAAAATTCAACCAGTAACAACCTCAAAGCTTATTTGCTGTGAAAATGGAAGTAACAGGAGTGTGAGAGATTGTCATCTCCTCAGAAAGACTCCACCAACTTCACACAGACCTGAAGGACCTTCCTGTCCCCAACAATGATCATTGCATCTCGTCTACTGCAGCCTCTAACCTGTCTGTCTATTCTCTCCCTGCCAGGACTTCTTGTCTAGCATAGAAAGACCAGATCGCTTCCTGCTGGTATATTTGATGGCCTAATTCAGAAACATCTGTAGGTGGTCACCTGTCTCCAGATGCTGCAGCAGAGACAAACATGGGGGGAAATTTGTTGTTGAAGAGGATTCTTTACAATTCCACTATGCAAAGTGTGGTCCCTGGTCCAGGAATGACACTCCCAGGAGCTGTCACAAAAATTGGTCCCCAGCCCCACCCAGACCTGCTGATTCTGAGTCTGCCTTTTCCCAAGTACAGAGATGCCACTCCATGTGATCTGTCACTGTGGTTGAGCAGCATTGCTTTATGGCAGATCATCTGCCTGTCCCCAAGGGTAACCATAGACACAAGGCTTTGTTGACTTCCATACTGTTGATGGATGTATTTGCTCTGTACTTGTCACAGTGGTTCTGCAGAGCCTTGTAGACAGGATTGCACCAAAGATGAGAGTATTTGGGGAACTCTGGGTTAAACCAAGTTAGAAGTATCTGTTCACTATAGGCTCTGTAGATATATTAACAAGTATTTTGGTGTCCAAAAGGAAGGGACTGTCAGAAATGTTCCCCCAGACTTGCTTTATGAGGGAACCCCACTTTGTGCACACAGAACATTGCAGACTGTCATGCAATTCAAGAAGTACCAACTTAGAAAGTGCTGACACACAGCAAGGAATCCCCAAGATGAATACCAGTCTGCAGCCCCAGACAAAGTTCCCCCCACCACTTTGGTTCAGCACTGCTGCCCACCCAAGCACCAAATTCTCAACCAATGTCGATCATCCCAGACAACTAGAAAAAGGGCAGAATGTGCGAAATGGGGTGGGGTTGGGGGGGAAGGCAGAATAACTCCTGGCTTTCTCAGGGGAGTTCTTATTACAGGTGTTAGGATCAGACTATTTCTCCTCTGGGATATCACAGGAACCAGGAGCTGTTTCAGGGTAAGTACTGTGTGGGAGGACTTAGGTCTCCACAAATACCTGGAGACAGGTACACTGATGAGCTTATTATACAGGTGAGGATCTGAGCCACCAGCATGGCTAAATGATTTGACACCAAGGAGACCAATTAGACTCTGTTCAGCCCATCTCTGGACCAGGAGATTGGGGATGAGTCTGTGTGTTTGTTTGCTTTTCAGACAGGGTTTCTCTGTGCAGCCTTGGGTGTCCTGAAACTCACTCTGTAGACCAGCTGGTCTTAAATTCAGAGTTCTACATGCCACTGCTTCCCTAATACTGGGATCAAAGGTGTGCACCACTACTGTACAGCTGGTTTTGTTTTTAATATAAATCAATAGAAGCATGAACAAATGCTGGTGCAGAAGTAGGAGCACTCATATGAGAAAAAATAAAAATCGCAAATGTTAGCATTCTGTATAAACTCCACCCCCACAGTTACCTGGCAATAGCTAGGTAGGCCTGGCCCATTATAAAAGGAGCTGCTTGCTCCCTCCTTTCTCTCTTGATCTCTTGCTCCTCTTTTGCTTCTTGCTTCTCCCTGTCCCCTCATCCCTTGCCACTTCCCTTCCCCTTCTCTCCATGTGCTCATGGCCACCCTTTACTCTTCTACTTCTCTCTTCTCTCCCCTCTCTCTTCTACCCCTCCTCTCTTTGCCTCTACTACCCTCCTGGCTCCCCTCACCATGCCCTAAGTAAACTCTATTTTATACTATACTGTTGTGTGGCTGGTCCCTCAGAGGTAAGAGATGCCTCGGCATGGGCCCACTGAGACATCCCCTTTCCCCATACCTCACCACACACATCTCCACAGAACATTCTCATTCTCTTTATTCTTTCTCTTTAACTTTTTATAAACACATCAGCAAGACTACCACCTAGACTTTGCATATAACTCAAGATCAACCATGGGCAGGGAGTGACAGAAACAAGCATGGGGGTGACACAGACAAATGGGTGGTCCACACTTGTAATCCAGATACTTGAGAGGTGAAGTCGTCCTCAGCTTCATAGCAAGTTTAAGGCTAAACCTTGTTCAACTAAGAAAGCAGGCAAGGTACACAAAAGAGAAGGTAGCAGAGCACTCAGCCTGTGCCCTGGACAAATACAAGTTAGGGCTACCTGGGAACATCATTGCACACCCCTCAGAATAGACAGAACGGAACAAGAATCTGGTGGTGGGGTTGCAGACAAGGCACCATCAAGTGGGTCACAATCATGAATGAAACATTAGTCTGAATATAAAACCATCTCTGCAGAAGAGTTTTACACTTTCTTTAAAAACCTAACATTCAGACATTTGCCAGTCAGTCCAGCAATTGTAGACACATGAGCATTTATCCCAAAGAGGGATAAGAATTGAGTTTACAGAAGCCCTGAAACAGAAATAGTCAAGCTTTCCCCCAGAAAGTAAAAAGGTCAGGGGTTCCCATTACACTGAACACAACCTCCCAAGAAAGCTAGCCCAAAGACTGCTATGCCCACCCAACCTAGAGCCACAGCAGAGGGCTTGTGCTGTGTGGAAAGAGCCTCTCCGAGGCCATACAGAAATTTCAAAATCACGTTCTAAGCAGGTAATGTGGAATGTCAAGGAAACAGTTTGGCCTCTGCAGAACCTCTTCACTTCCCTACATATCTAATTATTCCAAAATAATTTAACTATAGGTATATGTAAAACACATGTATATTTATAGATCTTAGACAACCCTCACCTACAATTTATAGGTTCAAAATAGTATATGTTCAGTAGAACTAACACTGGAAATTGTATATTTTAAGCTAGTAAGACCCTGAGCAAGACATATGATGCTGGGCAGGGACAGGGAACACATTCCACAGTTGCTATGGTGATCACCCGGGGGAAGCGATATTCTATGGTATATAACCAAGCTAGACATCCAGTGAGCTACATGCATTTTCCACTTACAAAATATTTAACTTATGGTGAATGCAAGAGTATCTGCACAACTAAAGATATCCCCTTTACCAGAGGCTCCAGTAATCACTAATATTGCTTTCTTTCCCATTTATATTAAGTGACTGTGTGTATGTGTGGATGTATGTCACATATGTGCAGACTTCTCTGAAGCCAGAATAGGCATAGAATTCCCTGGAGCTGAGTTACAGGTAGTTTTGAGTCCATAGAGGTGGGCACGATGAACTGGAGTGGGATTATCTACAGCTTATCTACAAGGCTCTTAACTACAGAGCCATCATCTCTACGGCCCCACTTTTGCTCTCTCCCCACTTCGTATTATGAATTCCATATGGAGACTAGGGTATCATCAGCACAGAAGTGGAAATGTAAGACAAGGGAACTGTGGGGTTGCCCATTACTCATTCCACCAGAACTGACAGATTTCTATCTCCCATAAAAGCCAAAAGCTGAGAGAGCATGAGGAATTTGGGAGAGTGCAAACCTCAGCCACTTTTGGCCAAGTTATTTCCACAGATAATCAGCTCATGAAATTGATGGTGTTGTGACAGGGGGAAAAGGTAGAAAATCCACGTTGTAAAAACATCACTTTCTGTAGATCCTCTGATAAAATACTGGAAAGGAAACAATTGTGTGTTAATCACATTGCCAGGCCTTCAAATATTGTATTGAATAAGGGATAATTAAGTAACCTCTGGGGAGTTGTGGGGCATGGAGTGGTTCTAATAGTTAGCCAAGGTTCAATGCCAAGAACAATTCTAACTCTGGGTGGACAACAAAAGCAAAGCCCTTACACTAAGCATCGTCACCCACCCACTGGCCTGCTCCTCGGATGGTACCTTAAGTCCTTACTTCTACCTTTCAAACCGCTCACACGAAAGCATTGCCTCACATCCTCACATCCACTTGCCTCTGCCTCCCAAGTGCTGGGCTAAAAGGTGTGTGCCAGCACCGCCCAGCATCCCTGCCTATTTTTATCTATACAAATACTTAGGTTTAATGAAATTGTTGTTGTAAAGGTTATCATTTGCCTAATAGAACAGCCCACAATTGGCTGGGCCCTACCACATCCATCACTAATTAAGGAAATACCCTACAGGCTTGCCTGCTGCCTGATCATTTGAAGGCATTTTCTCCATTAAGGTTCCCTCCTCTCAGATGACTTTAGCTTGTGTCAAGTTGACATAAAACTAGCCAAGACAAGGTCTAATGTGGTTGGAGTCAGATGGTATTCCCAGCCACAGCTGTCCTCAGCACCTTCTGTATTCTGTCCTCTGCCTGGGCTGCAGGATCTGAGCTTCTCCTTTGTTCTTCTTCCTCCCTCTCTCTGGAAGGGTGTTTTGAGCCTTTGCTGTCTGTTTATGGAACCTCAGGGTAGCCAAATGTCTTACTGAAAGAAGAAGACTGTGATGGCAAGTTTCCCAAACCAACTGGATATCGCACTGAAGCCTGTTATTAAGAGCTACAGACATCTTGCCATACCCAGCAAGGTCCCAACTGTTTGCAGCATGCACTGGTTAAGAACCTGTGTGAACTCTTGCTCTGTCCTCATTAACATTGTTAAATTAAGTTGGTATTACAGGATTTCCAAACACTGTGAATGTGCAAATATGTCTTTATTCAATAACTGTAGTGGCCAGTCATGGTGGTCCCTTCTAAAAGACACATCTACGTCCCAATCCATGGAACCTGTATTGTCTTAATTGACAAAGGTGTGAATGTCATTTAATATGATAAAATATATGACTTGTAGGACTGGGGACATGGGTCACCAATTAAAAAAGCACATACTGCTTCTACAGAAGACTCAGGTTCTATTCCCAGAGCCTCCTGGGGCAGACCACAACTGCCTGCAACTCTAGCACCAGGGAGATCTGACACCTTGAAATTTGTGGGCACCTGTGGTCAAGTTCACAAACACACATACTCATTCAGGTAATTAAAAAGAAATATGTGACTGGGTTATCAATCTCAAATGAGGAACTTATCTTAGTTTTCCTAGATGTGCTCTTAATACATTTACAGATGTCCTAAAAAGAAAGACATCCTATCTGGACGATGGTAGAAGTGGTGTTTGCCTTTAATCCCAGCACTTGGGAGGCAGAAGCAACCAGATTTCTGAGTTAGAGGTCAGCCTGGCCTACAGAGTGAGTATCAGGACAGCCCGGGCTACACAGAGAAACCGTGTGTTAAAAAAAAAAGAAAAGAAAAGAAAAGAAAAGAAAAGAAAAGAAAGAAAGAAAGAAAGAAAGAAAGAAAGAAAGAAAGAAAGAAA
>NW_021626784.1:0-16704 GCF_004785775.1 Grammomys surdaster
GGGGCCGCGGGGCTCGTGGGGCTGGCTGGTGGCTGGGGTGCGGGGCCCCGGGAGCACCGGCGCGACAGCGGGGTGTCCGGGCAGCGGCGCAGCCGGCCGGGCAGGTCCATCAATCAGCTACTCGGACAGGGTGCAAGCGCTGCGAGGCTGCGGCACTAAGTCTTTTTCTGATAGTCAAACTGTAATAAGAATTCTGTCAGTCTCTCAAGTATCATCAGTTCATTGTTCTTAGATAATAACTAGACCTTTTGACACTTTAAAGTATACTCTAGGAGGTTATAAAACAATTTGCTAAAGATCAATAAAAAGGGAACCAACAATTTACCATAGGTGTTAGGACAGAAAACAAAATACTGTCTGGGCTCATCTACACAAACCTTTACTGATAACTCATTTATAGTTCTAAGCCCTCAGTGAACCTGTGGAGCCACACAGGTAATGCATGTTTAGCCACACAATCACTTCCAACAAGTATGTATATAAACAATTTTCATTATAAACCTTTATTTTAATTTAATTTTTGGTATAAACTTGTAATGAACTTTGTAACGTGCGATCATATATTTTAAAAAATATGTGAATACTGAGGACAAAAGGATAAGAGGGCAATTATAATGGAGAGATAAAGCAGAACTCTTTACCTTTTCCCACTTAGGATAGTATATAAAATAGAATCTTTTTCCCTTTCTCAAATAAAATAGAAGTTTTCTTTGCACTTTTTTTCTTAGATAGCTTTCACAGAAACCCCCTACTCCTCTTTTTTCCTTTCTCTCTCTCTCTTTTTTTTCTTTTCTTTTCTTTTTTTTTTTTTTTTTGGTTTTTGAGGCAGGGTTTCTCTGTATAGCCCTGGGTGTCCTGGAACTCACTCTGTAGACCAGGCTGGCCTCGAACTCAGAAATCCACCTGCCTCTGCCTCCCAAGTGCTGGGATTAAAGGCTTGCGCCACCACCGCCCGGCTACTTTATTTTTTTTAATGATTTGATATTTTTTTAATTCTCTAAAATGATTTTAATAATTATTCATTAAATATTTTAATATTTACTTTATTTTATAAATGATTTGAAAATGTTTTTTAATTCTTCAAAATGATTTAATAATTATAAATTATTCACGTAATATTTTAATAATTATTTTATATTTTCTTAATGATTTGAAAACTAAAAACCCATGTGATGTCTCCCCGCAACCACTCGAATGTCTCCGGTCTCTGATACAGGGAAAGCCTCAGCCTCTCTCTCTTTTCGCTGATCTGTGACTGAACTGAAACCAGGGGACGGGGCCTTCTTCTGACTCTGGGTTGAGGAACACCTGGACCTGGGTGATTATTCCTGGTCGTCTCAAGATCTCTTCCCTGTCTGTTTTTAATTTTTGTAGCTGATTAAGAGTTGATACTCCTTCTCTAACTCCAGTTTTAGATTGAAATTTCCAATTTGATGTTAACTAGTCTTACATTGACATTTCCAATTATTTTTATCTAGTCCTATACTGAAATTTGCAATTTAAATAGTCCTATATTTAGTATTCCAATTTCATGTTGACTAGTCCTGTACTAAAATTTCTAATTAAAGTTTAACTAGTCTTCTATTGAATATTTCAATTTAATATTAATTAGTCTTATATTGAAGTTTCCTATTTAATATTAAGTAGTCCTGTATTGAATACTCCAAATTAATACTAACTAGTCCTATATTGAATATTACAATATAATGTTGACTAGTCCTATCTTGATATTTCTAATTTCATATTAACTAGACTTAATTGGATACTCCAATTTAATATTAACTAGTCCTATATTGAATATTTCAGTTTGTTGACAAGTCCTATATTAAAATTTCCAATTAAATATTAACTAGTACTATGTTGAATATTCCAATTTAATGTTTATGAATCCTATATTGAAATTTCCAATGTTTTATTAATTTGTCCTCTATTGAAAATTCCAATTTCAACCTGACTAGTTCTATCTTGAATATTCCAATCTACATTATTATGTACACACAGCATTAAATACATGATTATATATGTGATATACATGAATATATCTACATTATTATGCACACGCAGTGATAAATACATGATTATATATGTAATATACATGAATATATCTACGTTATTATGTACATGCAGTGATAGATACATGATTATATATGATATATATGTGAATATATCTACGTTATTATGTACATGCAGTGATAAATACGTGATTATATATGTGATATACATGAATATATCTACATTATTATGTACACGCAGTGTGAAATACGTGATTTTATATGTGATATACGGGAATATATCAACATTATCATGTACACGCAGTGTGAAATACGTGATTATATATGTGATATACGTGACTATATATATGTTATCATGTACACACAGTGTGAAATACGTGATTATATATGTGATATACGTGAATATATCTACGTTATTATGTACACGCAGTGATAAATATGTGATTATATATGTAATATACATAAATATATTTACATTATTATGTACATGCAGTGATAAATACATGATTATATGTGATAAACGTGAATATATGTATGCTATTATGCACACGCAGTGTGAAATACGTGATTATATATGTGATATACGTGAATATATGCACTATGATGCACATGATCGTGTGCACAACTATATAAAGTATCACATACAATATTCAGTATAATGTATGTTGTTATTGACATCATCACACATACTATTATATACATTGTCGCAGACACTATTATATGCATCCTTATGTATGTCATGACACGCATCATCACGGACAGTGACCTATACGGTGTTCTATACATTAGCACGCAGGATGACGCTCCGTATAAGGAAACGATAACACGCACTGACATACATTAGTCTACATGACCGTATGCATCGCGTACGTTAATGCTTGCTGTCGTAAGGAGACGCTGACACATTGACACATACTATTGTACAGTGACAATACAGTAACCCGCGCTCTTACATATAGACATCGCTTTGCATTGATATACATTTATATACATTACACACACTGTCGTGTAATTGTTATATACTGCGTCATACACATCATTGTATACGTTATTATATACGGTACTGTAGACATTATACACGGTGTTACATCATTGTCACATGCTTTAACGCACATGGCTACATTATATATAAGGGAACATCAACAAGCATCAACACACGTTTATATACATTGTGCACACTATTGCATAAATCATTATCCACATTATTATATACGTTACCACGCACGTGACTACACGTATTATTATACATGTCATATACATTATTACATACAGTATTATAGACAGTATTGCATACATTATTATATGCGTTACTATATACGTTTTTACAGACAGTATTGTACACACAACATAAATCATTATATGCAGTATTATATACGGTATTATATACATTATTCTACATGTTAAGCTACACATCATTGTAGATGTTGTTATACACGTTATTGTATAAGTTATTTTATAAACCATTATATACAGTATTATATACATCGTTATATACTTTATTACATACATCATCATATATATTATGTTATGTGAGTCATTTTATACAATGGTAATTATTTTATCATATACACTATTAGACACATCATTATGTGTGTTATCACATACATTACTGTATACATCAGCATATACAGTACTATATACAGTCTTATATACATCATTAAATAAATCATTATACACAGCATCATATGCATTATTATATACATTATCATGCACATTACTATATAAGTCGTTATATATGGTGTTATGTACATTTCATATACGTTATATTCAGTGTCACAACTTTATCATATACAGTATTATATCTGTTACTATATAAATCATTATATACAGTGCTATACATTATTTTATGCTGTGTTATGTACATTATTATGTATCATTACTTACATCATTGTATACGTCACTATCTATGTTATCATACATGTCACTATGTACTTTCTTATACACGGTGTCATATACTTCATTTTACACAGCGTTATATACATTGTTATATATTGCTACATACGTCATTATGTACTCTACTACATACGTCATCGTATACATTGCTGTATATGTCATTACATACAGTGTTATGTGTGGTCTGATATACCATATGATACTTGTTATTACATATGGTAGTATATACAGTATTATATGCAGCCTTATAGAGTGACGTGCATGTTATACACAGGTGTGTGCTCATGCGTGAGTGTTATATGTTATATACATGTATGTATATGTTTATTTGTGTTACACGCTACATATATGTACACGTCTGCACATGTGCACTATGTACATGTTACACACATGTATGCATCGGTTACACATGTGTATATATTTACATGTGACACACACGTTACGTGCACACGTGTATTCAGGTGCGTGTGTGCACGTCACATGTGTCACACGCTATACATATGCATACGTGTACACAGGTGTGTCACCTCCACGTTATACACACGTTTGTTTTAACGCGCGTGCACACGTCACGCTGCGAGCACCACGTGGCATGCTTTCCTTGCAGATGAATGTGTTACACGTGTGGGTGTGTGCTGTGATGCACGTGCATGTGACACGCCTGTGTAGGTATGTTCAACGTCCATGTACATGTGTGCGCATTTACACACGTGCAGAAGCCGCTGGTTTGCGTTTTCAATACACAGAGAAACCCTGTCTCGAAAAACCAAAAAACCAAACCAAAACAAAACAAAAAAAAACTAGTCCAATATTTAATATTCCAAATAATTATAAACTAGTCCTACATTGAAGATTCCAATTTAATATTAACTATTCCTATACTGAATATTCCAAATAATATTAACTAGACCTATATTGAATATTCCAATTTAATGTCGATTAGTCCAGTTTAATATTAACTAGTACTAAATTGAATATTGCAATTTAGTAGTAAGACTCCTATATTGATATTTCCAATTTAATATTATCTAGCCCTAGATAAAATATTACAATTTAATATTAACCTGTCCTAGGTTGAATATCCCAATTTAATGTTGACTAATCCTATATTGAAATTTCCAATTTAATATTAACTAGTCCAATTTTGAATATTGCAGTTTAATGTTAACTAGTCCTTCATTGAAGATTCTAATTCAGTGTTAACTAGTCCTAATTGAATATTCCTATTTAATATTGACTAGTTCTATATTGAATATTCCCATTTAATGATGACGAGTACTATATCGAATATTCCAATTTAATATTAACTAGTACAAAATTGAATATTGCGATTTAGTAGCAATACTCCTATATTGATATTATATCATATCCTATCTTAAATTATTCATATAATATAATAAATATTAATAGAGTATTGATAATATTAATAATATCAACACTAATTAATAGCCGTAATAATATTAATAGTATGGATATTAGCAACATTAATATTAATTATTAATATTAACAATAAATTAATGACAATAAGTTAATATTAAATTGGAAATATGAATGCAGGACTAGTTAAAAATATTTGGAAATTTCAACACAGGATTAGTTAAATCATAAAGTTCAATATAGGATGAGTTAAATGAAGTTACAAATATCAACATAGAACTAGTTAATTAATAATTATATAATTAATAATGGAGAATCCTTTAAGGGTGGTTGCTCAAGAGCTGTGGAGTAGTCAAAGGTGATGGTCATTTCCTATAATGAGTAAAATTAAAAGGCCAGTCTGGTGTCCTTTTCCACACAGGGCCCTGTTTCATAGAGCTGGTTTGCTGTTTCTCCCATTAGCCGACAGCAACTTCTCAGTGTACTCATTTAAATTCTGAACACCATGGTACTTGAAGTTTCTATAAAACTGTTAGCACATTATAATTGTTCGTTCATTTATCTTTTTAAAACATAGCAGAGTATAGTGAATATTTTTGAAATGTCAGTGATTATATTTCTAAAGCATGATGTTAAATAATAAATAAATGGAAGGATGATGGATGGATGAATGGTTATATGGTGGGTGAGTGGATGGATGGATGGTGGGTGGGTGGATGTATGTATGGATGGTTGGATGAGTAGATAGATAGACAGATGGATGGATGGATGGATGGATGGATGGATGGATATATGCATAGGTGTGTGAATGGATAGATGGTTGGTGGGTGGGTGGACAGATTGATATATGACAGATCTGGTGATGGCTGCGGTACTGAGCTGAGGCATAGGCCTGGAGGATTAAAGAAAGACTCAGACTCAGGTCATCCATCATGAGAGGATGCCAAAGCTTTTTCTGAGCAGGTTCAATATATACACCAAGCCAGGGAAGGAAAAATACAAACTCAGAATAAAACAGGAACTCAACTGGGGGGCAATAGGATGTCAAGTGTAAATCCCCTTCCTGGGGCACCATGTATTAGTCAGGATGGTTTTGAACTTAGAGGAAAGACAGAATGTTACATAGTAGACAGCAGCGCACAGAAAGTCTCAGCCAGGGCATAGCAGCCCTTCGAGGTCCTACAGGTCCCCTGTTCTTATTTTATAGGTGAATAGCGTCTGTCATAGGTGTCTATCTGTCACCTTCTATCAATACCAATTACCCATCATTGGGAATCCCTGCCAGCCTCAGGGCTCCTATCTTAGGTAGATAAGGACTTCAAAGGAAACAATACAGAAATCACACAGGGAGACAAACCTGGAGATAGGAAACATAAGAAAGAGATCAGGATACATAGATGCAAGCATCACCAACAGAATAGAAGAGATAGAAGAGAGAATTTCAGGTGCAGAAGACAACATAGAAAACATTGACACAAAAGTAAAAGAAAATGCAAAATGCAAAAAGCTCCTAACCCACAACATACAGGAAGTCCATGACACAATGAAAAGACTAAACCTAAGGATAATGGGTATAGAAGACAGTGAAGATTACCAACTTAAAGGGCCAGTAAATATTCTCAACAAAATTATAGAAGAAAATGTCCCTAACCTAAAGAAAGAGATGCCTATAAACATACAAGAAGCCTACCAAACACCGAATAGATTGGACCAGAAAAGAAATTCCTCCCGTCATATAATAGTCAAAACACCAAATACAGAAAACAAAAAAAAATTATATTAAAAGCAGCAAGGGAAAAAAGTCAAGTAACATATAAAGACAGACCTATCAGAATTACACCAAACTTTTCACCAGAGACTATGAGAGCGAGAAGATCCTGGGCAGATGTCATACAGACCCTAAGAGAACACAACTGTCAACCCAGGCTACTACACCCAGCAAAACTCTCAAGTACCATAGATGGAGAAACCAATATATTCCATGACAAAAACAAATTTACACAGTATCTCTCTACAAATTCAGCCCTACTAAAGATAATAGATGGAAAACTCCAACACAAGGAGGGAAAACACACACTAGAAAAAGCAAGAAAGTAATCCTTTTTAAACAAACACAAAAAAAGATAGCCACACAAACATAATTCCACCTCTAACAACAAAATTAACAGGAAGTAACAATCACTAATTCTTAATATCTCTTAACATCAATGGACTCAATTCCCCCAGTAAAAAGACATAGACTAGCAGACTGGATAAACAAGACCTGGCATTTTGCTGCATACAGGAAATGTACCTCAGTGTCAAGGACAGACATTACCTCAGAGTAAATGGCTGGAAAACAATTTTCCAAGCAAATGGTCTCAAGAAGCAAGCTGGAGTAGCCATTCTTATATCGAATCAAATAGACTTTCAACCAAAAGTTATATAAAAAATAAGAAAGGACACTTCATACTCATGAAAGGAAAAATCTACTAAGAAGAATTCTCAATTCTGAACATCTCTACTCCAACTGCAAAGGCACCCACATTCATAAAAGCAATTTTACTAAAGCTCAAAGCATACATTACACCTCACACAATAATAGTGGGAGACTTCAACACCCGTCTCTCATCAATGGACAGATCATGGAAACAGAAACTAAACAGTGACACAGTGAAACTAAGAGAAGTCATGAACCAAATGGATTTAACAGACATCCATTTGAACATTTCATCCTCAAACAAAAGAATATACATTCTTCTTAGAACCTCAGGGTAACTTTCTCCAAAATGAATATAAAATCAGACCTCAGAAGGTGGAAAGATCTCCCATGCTCATGGATTGGCAGGATTAATATAGTAAAAATGACCATCTTGCTGAAAACAATCTACAGATTCAATGAAATCCCCATCAAAATTTCAACTTAATTCTTCATAGAGTTACAAAGAGCAATTCTCAGATTCATTTGGAATAACAAAAAACCCAGGATAATGAATTATCATCAATAATAACATCTGGGGGAATCGCCATCCCTGACCTCAAGATGTACTACAGAGCAATAGTGATAAAAATCTGCATGGTATTGGTACAGTGGCAGGCAGGAAGATCAATGGAATAGAATTGAAAACCCAGAAATGAAGCCACACACTTATGGTCACCTGATCATTGACAAAGATCAGTGGACAAAAGACAGTGTTTTCAACAAATGGTGCTGGTTCAACTGGCAGCCAACATGTAGAAGAATGCAAACTGATCTATTTTTATTTCTGTGTACAAAGCTCAAGTCCAAGTGGATCAAGAATCTCCACATAAAACCAGATATACTGAATCTAATAGAAGAGAAAGTGAGGGAAAGCCTCGAACACATGGGCACAGGGAAAAGTTTCCTGAATAAAACACCAATAGCTTATGGTGTAAGATCAAGAACTGACAAGTGGGACCTCATAAAATTGTAGATCTTCTGTAAGGCAAAGGGCACTGTCTATAGGACAAAACAGCAACCAACAGAATGGGAAAAGGTCTTTATCAATTCTACATCTGACAGAGAGCTAATATCCAATATATACAAAGAAGTTAAGAAGTTAGACTACAGAGAACCAAGTAACCCTATTAAAAATGGGGAACAGAGCTAAACAGAGAATTCTCCATTGAGGAAACTCGAATGGCCAAGAAGCACCTAAAGAAATGTTCAACATCCTTAATCATAAGGGAAATGCAAATCAAAACAACCCTGAGATTCCACCTCACACAGTCAGAATGGCTAAGAGCAAAAATTCATGTGACAGAAGATGCTGGCAAGGATGTGAAGAAAGAGGAAAACTCTTCCATTGTTGGTGGGATTGCAAGGTGGTACAACCACTCTGGAACTCATTCTGGCAGATCCTCAGAAAATTATACCTGAGGACACAGTAATACCACTCCCAGGAGATGCTCCATCTCCAACATGTAATAAGGACACATGTTCCATTGTGTTCATAGCAGCCATATTTACAATACTCAGAAGTTGGAAACAACCCATATGTCCATCAACAGAAGAATGGATACAGAAAATGTGGGATATTTATACAATGGAATACTACTCAGCTAGTAAAAACAATGAGTTTATGAAATTCACAGGCAAATGGATGATCTAGAAAATATCCTGAGTGAGGTAACTCAGTCATAAGAGAACACACATGGTATGTACTCACTGATAAGTGAATATTAGGCAAAGAGTGTGGAATACCCATGGTACAACCCACAGACCACATGAAGCTCAAGAGGAAGAAAGACCAAAGGGTCCTATTTAGAAGGGGGATCAAAATAATAAAGGGAAGTAGATAGTGAAAGAGACTTGGGAGGAAGAGAAGGGGGGAGAATCAGGTATGGGAGGAGATGTACAGAAGGTCAGGAAATTGAACAGAGGTGTGTATCAGTGGGGGAATGGGGAACTGGGGGTACCAACCAGAAAGTCTGAGATGCTAGGAAAGCAAGAGCCTCCCAGGACCTACCACCTGCTGCTTGACTGCTGCTATCTCCAACTATAGTAGCCTTGTATCTCCCTGTTAGCAGAGTGTGAGCACCCTGAAGTAAGGTTTTTCAGCTCTGAGTCCCCCGCCGCTGCAACACTGATCATCAACCCAGTCGAACTGCAAGGTGCCAGCTGCCCAGTGGAACTCCCCACATCTCCATTTAGCATCCACCAGACAAGGACTGCTGCTGAGCCTCCTGAATGTGGCCCGTTGGCTGGGAAATGAACATTTTAGTTGGTTCAATTTTTTAATGTGTTTGTTTGTTGTTCTAGGCTTGAACTTGGGTCCTTGTCCATGCTGAGCATGGCTTGACCACTGATCTAAGCACAGCTCTGGATTCACTTCATTTTTGAAACAAAGTCTAATGAAGTTTCCTGGGAGAGACTGAAACTCACTCTGAGGGCCACAAAGACTTTGAATTTGTGGTCCTCCTGCCTCAGCCTCCTGAGTAACTGAGATTATGGGACTGAGCCACTGTATCTGGTTTAGTTTCATTTCAGTTCATTTAAATTTAAATGATTGCCAGGCTAGACACACCATAAATGGTAAGGGGGGGGAGGGACAAAGGAATGAAGTGGTGGAGGGGAGAAAAGAAAATGAGATCATTAAAGAATTCAGTTTTTTCTTTTGGGGATTGATCCACAAGCATTAAGCACTGAATGTGGCATATGATGCAGTATTTTGATACATTCTCAAATCAGAATAACTTTCACTGTCTCAACTCCTCATCCATGCTGTCATCTCCTCTCGCTCTCCTCGCTTCCCTTCTCACCCATTCTCCAACTCCGGGTGATGACTATCTCCTATTGCCACTTCCAACAGCTCAACTCTCAGACTCCACTTACAAGTGAGCTCCTGCATGACTTGTCCTTCCTTCAGAGAACAGCAACTGCAAGATGGAGTTTTCAAGCTTTCAAGAATGGCCTCCAAAATGTTGAAGGAGAAGGCAATGTGTGTGTATAGCAAGACAGCCTTGGTCCTCCCAGGCCTCAGAACTCAAAACAAGGACACATGCATCAGAAAGGACACAGCATTCTGCCACCCTCACTGCCCTACCAGGAGAAACTGTGCCAGAAAAGGGAAGGGGTGGCTCAGGGAAGCCACCCAGAATATAAGCTTCTGAGTTGTTGAGTCTCTTGGCCCTGCCTTCACCATCTGCCTCCCTTCAGGTAAGCTGAGGAGGCATGTACAAAGCAGAGAGATGAGGAGCTCACAATTTCAATTGTAGGTATGGCCCTCTGTCTGTCTTACACACCTCCTGTTCTTCTGTTCTCCAACTTCATCGCTGTGTTAGTGGTACATTTCAGGACACTCTAATGAAGTATGTCTTGAGTCTCCTTTTCACGACTTATGAGAAGACATCAAGGACTTGAAGAACACCACTACAATTACTGGAACAGCGACTAGATGTGATAATTTGCAAGGCTGGGCTTTCCACATTAAGTTTGCAAACAGTTTAAAAATCACTTCCTCTATTTATCCAGCTAATCCCTGTTTACTGACTCCAGACTCAATGAAAAAAAAAAGGGAGACATGTCTCTTTAAAAATTAATAAATAAAAAATTCAACCAGTAACAACCTCAAAGCTTATTTGCTGTGAAAATGGAAGTAACAGGAGTGTGAGAGATTGTCATCTCCTCAGAAAGACTCCACCAACTTCACACAGACCTGAAGGACCTTCCTGTCCCCAACAATGATCATTGCATCTCGTCTACTGCAGCCTCTAACCTGTCTGTCTATTCTCTCCCTGCCAGGACTTCTTGTCTAGCATAGAAAGACCAGATCGCTTCCTGCTGGTATATTTGATGGCCTAATTCAGAAACATCTGTAGGTGGTCACCTGTCTCCAGATGCTGCAGCAGAGACAAACATGGGGGGAAATTTGTTGTTGAAGAGGATTCTTTACAATTCCACTATGCAAAGTGTGGTCCCTGGTCTAGGAATGACACTCCCAGGAGCTGTCACAAAAATTGGTCCCCAGCCCCACCCAGACCTGCTGATTCTGAGTCTGCCTTTTCCCAAGTACAGAGATGCCACTCCATGTGATCTGTCACTGTGGTTGAGCAGCATTGCTTTATGGCAGATCATCTGCCTGTCCCCAAGGGTAACCATAGACACAAAGCTTTGTTGACTTCCATACTGTTGATGGATGTATTTGCTCTGTACTTGTCACAGTGGTTCTGCAGAGCCTTGTAGACAGGATTGCACCAAAGATGAGAGTATTTGGGGAACTCTGGGTTAAACCAAGTTAGAAGTATCTGTTTACTATAGGCTCTGTAGATATATTAACAAGTATTTTGGTGTCCAAAAGGAAGGGACTGTCAGAAATGTTCCCCCAGACTTGCTTTATGAGGGAACCCCACTTTGTGCACACAGAACATTGCAGACTGTCATGCAATTCAAGAAGTACCAACTTAGAAAGTGCTGACACACAGCAAGGAATCCCCAAGATGAATACCAGTCTGCAGCCCCAGACAAAGTTCCCCCCACCACTTTGCTTCAGCACTGCTGCCCACCCAAGCACCAAATTCTCAACCAATGTCGATCATCCCAGACAACTAGAAAAAGGGCAGAATGTGCGAAATGGGGTGGGGTTGGGGGGGAAGGCAGAATAACTCCTGGCTTTCTCAGGGGAGTTCTTATTACAGGTGTTAGGATCAGACTATTTCTCCTCTGGGATATCACAGGAACCAGGAGCTGTTTCAGGGTAAGTACTGTGTGGGAGGACTTAGGTCTCCACAAATACCTGGAGACAGGTACACTGATGAGCTTATTATACAGGTGAGGATCTGAGCCACCAGCATGGCTAAATGATTTGACACCAAGGAGACCAATTAGACTCTGTTCAGCCCATCTCTGGACCAGGAGATTGGGGATGAGTCTGTGTGTTTGTTTGCTTTTCAGACAGGGTTTCCCTGTGCAGCCTTGGGTGTCCTGAAACTCACTCTGTAGACCAGCTGGTCTTAAATTCAGAGTTCTACATGCCACTGCTTCTCTAATACTGGGATCAAAGGTGTGCACCACTACTGTACAGCTGGTTTTGTTTTTAATATAAATCAATAGAAGCATGAACAAATGCTGGTGCAGAAGTAGGAAGCACTCATATGAGAAAAAATAAAAATCGCAAATGTTAGCATTCTGTATAAACTCCACCCCCACAGTTACCTGGCAATAGCTAGGTAGGCCTGGCCCATTATAAAAGGAGCTGGTTGCTCCCTCCTTTCTCTCTTGATCTCTTGCTCCTCTTTTGCTTCTTGCTTCTCCCTGTCCCCTCATCCCTTGCCACTTCCCTTCCCCTTCTCTCCATGTGCTCATGGCCACCCTTTACTCTTCTACTTCTCTCTTCTCTCCCCTCTCTCTTCTACCCCTCCTCTCTTTGCCTCTACTACCCTCCTGGCTCCCCTCACCATGCTCTAAGTAAACTCTATTTTATACTATACTGTTGTGTGGCTGGTCCCTCAGAGGTAAGAGATGCCTCGGCATGGGCCCACTGAGACATCCCCTTTCCCCATACCTCACCACACACATCTCCACAGAACATTCTCATTCTCTTTATTCTTTCTCTTTAACTTTTTATAAACACATCAGCAAGACTACCACCTAGACTTTGCATATAACTCAAGATCAACCATGGGCAGGGAGTGACAGAAACAAGCATGGGGGTGACACAGACAAATGGGTGGTCCACACTTGTAATCCAGATACTTGATAGGTGAAGTCGTCCTCAGCTTCATAGCAAGTTTAAGGCTAAACCTTGTTCAACTAAGAAAGCAGGCATGGTACACAAAAGAGAAGGTAGCAGAGCACTCAGCCTGTGCCCTGGACAAATACAAGTTAGGGCTACCTGGGAACATCATTGCACACTCCTCAGAATAGACAGAACGGAACAAGAATCTGGTGGTGGGGTTGCAGACAAGGCACCATCAAGTGGGTCACAATCATGAATGAAACATTAGTCTGAATATAAAACCATCTCTGCAGAAGAGTTTTACACTTTCTTTAAAAACCTAACATTCAGACATTTGCCAGTCAGTCCAGCAATTGTAGACACATGAGCATTTATCCCAAAGAGGGATAAGAATTGAGTTTACAGAAGCCCTGAAACAGAAATAGTCAAGCTTTCCCCCAGAAAGTAAAAAGGTCAGGGGTTCCCATTACACTGAACACAACCTCCCAAGAAAGCTAGCCCAAAGACTGCTATGCCCACCCAACCTAGAGCCACAGCAGAGGGCTTGTGCTGTGTGGAAAGAGCCTCTCCGAGGCCATACAGAAATTTCAAAATCACGTTCTAAGCAGGTAATGTGGAATGTCAAGGAAACAGTCTGGCCTCTGCAGAACCTCTTCACTTCCCTACATATCTAATTATTCCAAAATAATTTAACTATAGGTATATGTAAAACACATGTATATTTATAGATCTTAGACAACCCTCACCTACAATTTATAGGTTCAAAATAGTATATGTTCAGTAGAACTAACACTGGAAATTGTATATTTTAAGCTAGTAAGACCCTGAGCAAGACATATGATGCTGGGCAGGGACAGGGAACACATTCCACAGTTGCTATGGTGATCACCCGGGGGAAGCGATATTCTGTGGTATATAACCAAGCTAGACATCCAGTGAGCTACATGCATTTTCCACTTGCAAAATATTTAACTTATGGTGAATGCAAGAGTATCTGCACAACTAAAGATATCCCCTTTACCAGAGGCTCCAGTAATCACTAATATTGCTTTCTTTCCCATTTATATTAAGTGACTGTGTGTATGTGTGGATGTATGTCACATATGTGCAGACTTCTCTGAAGCCAGAATAGGCATAGAATTCCCTGGAGCTGAGCTACAGGTAGTTTTGAGTCCATAGAGGTGGGCACGATGAACTGGAGTGGGATTATCTACAGCTTATCTACAAGGCTCTTAACTACAGAGCCATCATCTCTACGGCCCCACTTTTGCTCTCTCCCCACTTCGTATTATGAATTCCATATGGAGACTAGGGTATCATCAGCACAGAAGTGGAAATGTAAGACAAGGGAACTGTGGGGTTGCCCATTACTCATTCCACCAGAACTGACAGATTTCTATCTCCCATAAAAGCCAAAAGCTGAGAGAGCATGAGGAATTTGGGAGAGTGCAAACCTCAGCCACTTTTGGCCAAGTTATTTCCACAGATAATCAGCTCATGAAATTGATGGTGTTGTGACAGGGGGAAAAGGTAGAAAATCCACGTTGTAAAAACATCACTTTCTGTAGATCCTCTGATAAAATACTGGAAAGGAAACAATTGTGTGTTAATCACATTGCCAGGCCTTCAAATATTGTATTGAATAAGGGATAATTAAGTAACCTCTGGGGAGTTGTGGGGCATGGAGTGGTTCTAATAGTTAGCCAAGGTTCAATGCCAAGAACAATTCTAACTCTGGGTGGACAACAAAAGCAAAGCCCTTACACTAAGCATCGTCACCCACCCACTGGCCTGCTCCTCGGATGGTACCTTAAGTCCTTACTTCTACCTTTCAAACCGCTCACACGAAAGCATTGCCTCACATCCTCACATCCACTTGCCTCTGCCTCCCAAGTGCTGGGCTAAAAGGTGTGTGCCAGCACCGACCAGCATCCCTGCCTATTTTTATCTATACAAATACTTAGGTTTAATGAAATTGTTGTTGTAAAGGTTATCATTTGCCTAATAGAACAGCCCACAATTGGCTGGGCCCTACCACATCCATCACTAATTAAGGAAATACTCTACAGGCTTGCCTGCTGCCTGATCATTTGAAGGCATTTTCTCCATTAAGGTTCCCTCCTCTCAGATGACTTTAGCTTGTGTCAAGTTGACATAAAACTAGCCAAGACAAGGTCTAATGTGGTTGGAGTCAGATGGTATTCCCAGCCACAGCTGTCCTCAGCACCTTCTGTATTCTGTCCTCTGCCTGGGCTGCAGGATCTGAGCTTCTCCTTTGTTCTTCTTCCTCCCTCTCTCTGGAAGGGTGTTTTGAGCCTTTGCTGTCTGTTTATGGAACCTCAGGGTAGCCAAATGTCTTACTGAAAGAAGAAGACTGTGATGGCAAGTTTCCCAAACCAACTGGATATCGCACTGAAGCCTGTTATTAAGAGCTACAGACATCTTGCCATACCCAGCAAGGTCCCAACTGTTTGCAGCATGCACTGGTTAAGAACCTGTGTGAACTCTTGCTCTGTCCTCATTAACATTGTTAAATTAAGTTGGTATTACAGGATTTCCAAACACTGTGAATGTGCAAATATGTCTTTATTCAATAACTGTAGTGGCCAGTCATGGTGGTCCCTTCTAAAAGACACATCTACGTCCCAATCCATGGAACCTGTATTGTCTTAATTGACAAAGGTGTGAATGTCATTTAATATGATAAAATATATGACTTGTAGGACTGGGGACATGGGTCACCAATTAAAAAAGCACATACTGCTTCTACAGAAGACTCAGGTTCTATTCCCAGAGCCTCCTGGGGCAGACCACAACTGCCTGCAACTCTAGCACCAGGGAGATCTGACACCTTGAAATTTGTGGGCACCTGTGGTCAAGTTCACAAACACACATACTCATTCAGGTAATTAAAAAGAAATATGTGACTGGGTTATCAATCTCAAATGAGGAACTTATCTTAGTTTTCCTAGATGTGCTCTTAATACATTTACAGATGTCCTAAAAAGAAAGACATCCTATCTGGACGATGGTAGAAGTGGTGTTTGCCTTTAATCCCAGCACTTGGGAGGCAGAAGCAACCAGATTTCTGAGTTAGAGGTCAGCCTGGCCTACAGAGTGAGTATCAGGACAGCCCGGGCTACACAGAGAAACCGTGTGTTAAAAAAAAAAGAAAAGAAAAGAAAAGAAAAGAAAAGAAAAGAAAGAAAGAAAGAAAGAAAGAAAGAAAGAAAGAAAGAAAGAAA
>NW_021626785.1:0-3994 GCF_004785775.1 Grammomys surdaster
AAAGAAAGAAAGAAAGAAAGAAAGAAAGAAAGAAAGAAAGAAAGAAAGAAAGAAAAAACAAAAGAAAAAGGTCATCTCAGCTTGATCATATGCACCTTTAATCCCAGCACTCAGCAGTGGGCAGAGGCAGGTAGGTCCCTGTGAGTTCCAGTCCAGCCTTGTCTACATAGTGAGCCTAGGCCACCAGAGCTATATAGTGAGATACAACAAAGCAGAGAAGAATGTAGATCATGATGAGAACATTGACTGGTGGCAGAGACAGAGAACAGTGTGATTCTTCTCAGGTCCAGAGATGCCAGGGTAGTTTCTGGGACCTGGCAGAGGCAAGGGGTGCATTGTCTCCTTGTGTCCCTGCAGAGAACAGGGCCCTGCCACTGTCAGATAAGCAGTGTCTAAACCTAGGAGAGAGAGTATTTTCCCACACACCCAATCTCATTTACACTCACATATTAATGGGCCCCAGGAAGCTGCTGCAATAACTGTCTTCAACTCACCTTGTGTGGTGAATATCAGAGCCTCAGAAAATGTCTTTAAGCTCATTTCTCTACTGGTCACTTGATGATCTCTTTTCCAGATGGCCATTATTGAAATACTGGTTTACATACAGCGAGAAGAAGTGTCTGTTTAGGGGCAGGAGAGATCGCTCAGTGGTTAAGAGTACTCACTGCTTTTCCAAAGGACCTGGGTTTGATTTTTAGTACCCACATGGTGTCAGTACCACTCACAACTGTCTATAATCTCAGTACCAGGAGGTCAAATGCCCATTTCTGGCTTCAGCAGGCAAGAGATTTCATATTTGAGGCCAACCTAAACACCACAGTGAATTCTAGGCCAGCCTGGATCATAGGATGATGTCCTCTTTCATTCAGTCACACACACACACACACACACACACACACACACACACACACACACACCTTAAACAATTATACATTGTAAAAAATAATCAGATCTCTTTCATGGATGGAAAATATCCACTGTTATGGTGTCTGTGGTAGCAATCCCTCATGACTATTATAAGGAGTTACAACAGCTCTGCATCTGAACATCTAAATCAGTCACTCAGGGAAGGAAGCCAGTGCCATCCTCTGGCTGAGCTAACATGCAAACAGAAAGTCCAAAGCCAAGCACTGCGGCACACATCTTTCATCCTAGCCCTTGGGAGGCAGAGGCAGACAGATCTCTAAGTTTGAGGCCTGGACTATATATATCAAGATCCAGGCTAGTCAGTCAGGGCTAGATAGTGAGACCCTGTCTCAAAATAAAACAAAAAAAACAGGAAGAAATGAAGAAAATTGAGAAAAGTATAGCACAAGGAGGCCTCAGGTTCCTTTCAGGGCCTGCACTGTGCTTTGTAGTCCCCTCTTCAGGCTGCTTTGCTTTTGCTGAGTGCCTCACATTCAACCCTCCAACTCTATAGTAGGAAAGTCAGGGGTGGGGTCTGCAGTCCTCAAAACTATTTTCAGTCTGATCAGTGGAGAGCATAGTTTAAAAAGTGTCTCTCTGTGTGTATATACATATATCCATTTTGTATGTGTGTGTCTACGTATGTATACATGCATCTGTCCATTGTGTATGTCTGTGTACACTCTATCATAGCACTGGGTTCCTTAAGTTATTGTCATTTTGTTATCTTGTCTTTTTTTTTTTCCTTTGGAGCTGAGGCCCCAACACAGGGCCTTGAGCTTGCTAGGCAAGTGCTCTACCACTGAGCTAAATCCCCAGCTCTGAGTTACGTCTTAAAAGACAAAGGAGCACAGTTACCTGCGGGGCGCCGCCTAGCCAAAAAGAAGAACGCCACACTTCAGGATTCTTCTGACAGCATTTTTATTACAGCTCTTTTAGTGTTACAGCTCTCTTAGATGGTAGTGTTACAGCTCTCTTAGATGGTAGTGAGGCGAGGGACCCCAAGCCCCAAAAGCTTGTGGCTTATATAGCGCTTTAGGAGATGTGCCACACACTCATTGGCTCTTATGATGTCGCCAAATTAACATACTGGTTTTCGCGCCTTGCGCAGGCGCACATTCAAGCAAGGCTCGCAAGAAGAACCAGGAAGCAGGAAACCGGCGCCATCTTGCGATGGCGGACGCGGCTCCTAACAGTTACCAAGGGTCCAGGACATAAGTTCTACCCTGTGGATGCACAGGAGAAGGTCATTTTAGAATAAAAGTACATTCCGATATCTGATTAGTAATACAACGAGCAAGAACAAAATCAGCATGACTCTTTTACTTTTCTACTTTTGAAACAAAGTTTCATTCTTGAGCCTGTTGAAAATTAGTGTGTTACTCTGTATTTTCTAGAAAGTCCTGACAAGTATATCATCAATCGGGGCTACCCCAGCTCATGTACTTTTTTGGTCTCCACAGTGCCAGGAAGGGGTTGTTGAGCTCATCTATGTGATAAATCACACTGTGGAGTGAATTTAGGTATGAACACTCTTAGCTCAGTGTATCTGGCTCCAGTGAATGTGTGTGTTGGGGGGGATGGGGGTGAGGCTGAGAGTCTACACACCTGCAGCTTGCTACAATCAAAGCCTGAGGAGCTGCAGGTGGCAACCCTGTTAAATCTTTGGCCAAGCCTTTAAAACTGGAGCAAGCTGGGGAGGAGAAAGGAGAGTTAATTGTGGACTTAGGCCATGCAAGATGGAGTTCTATTTCCCTAGTGTGCCACTGATAAAAATCTTTTCGTATCTGGATGCCTTCAGTTTGCTAAAGGTTTCCCAAGTGAACAAGGTAAAAGCTCCTTGGCTGAACTCCTCCATCTGGTGCATCATAAGGCCCTGGGCTTTTCCTGCTCAGTCTTGAAGTCTCAGCTACCCCAGCATTGTACTCACACAGCCTGGCTTCCTTCCCTTCATTTCCTTCCTTCCCTCCCTTTTCTTCCTTCCCTTGCTTTTCTTCCTTTCTTCCTTCCCTTCCTTTCCCTCCTTATTCAGACCTGTTTACTCAGCTCTGACACATTAATGTCTCAGGAACTCAGCTGCTTCTCTTGACCAACAGGAGCACTGACCTACAGAATAGAAAACTGATACATCTAGGGCTCATGGGTTAGCATTATCCACTCTGAAGACCTCAAATCCAGTGAAGTGAGGCAGGAGTGGTGGCACATGCCTGTAATTGAAGCACTTGGGAGGTGGAAGCAAGATGACCAGGAGTTTGGGTCATACTCAATTACATGAATTTAGAACCAGCCCAGGCTACTTAGACACTGTATCTTAGAACAGCAACAGTGACAACAAAATTCTGCTAAATGAAAAGAACAAGCTGCCATGTGCACATATGCTGCTGATATGTGGCCTCCTTGAGACTCCATCTCAGACCCGTGGAGACTGGCCCTCCTTCCTCTGAGTCCTCACAAGGTGTCTTGTGTTTGCTGGGGTAGGTCTCTCCAGGCTGCCTGGGCCTGGAGAGCTAGGACTGTGCTTGATTAACCTGTGTAGGCCCAGCACAGAACAAATTGAGAGCAAGGGAAAGGGGGCAGTTGTTGACTGAAGGATTCTTTTCTCTCCCATAATACTGGAATGAAGTTGCAAGCAGTGCTATCCTGTGGAAGTAAGGAGAGGGGCAGGGTGGAATGGGAAGAAGGGACAAGATGGGGCAGGAAGGGAAGAGGAGGCCTTCTGATTCTGGACCTGGACCTCTGCTGTGTAAGGGTGGTTAGTGAATAAAAGTTTTGGACACTGTAAGCAGGGCTCTAAGGTGAGGTGACAGGGGTCAACCTGATGGGATTGCAACTGTGCATTGCAGGAAGTTGTGTGTGAAGAGATGGCTCTTCTGTGACAACATCACCCCTCAGCTCCTGGGCACAGAGACATGGAAGCAGTTCTTTGTTTACCAAACATGGCAAGAACATATCAAGTCCCAGGCAAAGCCAGAAGATTTCACTTACAAGGAAATTCATGTGGACATTGGTATGGCCTTGGGTAAACTAGAATGAACACTTGGTTTTTCCCATTCTCTGCAGTCCTACATTCTCATTCAGTAAGAGGAAG
>NW_021626786.1:0-3972 GCF_004785775.1 Grammomys surdaster
AAAGAAAGAAAGAAAGAAAGAAAGAAAGAAAGAAAGAAAGAAAGAAAGAAAGAAAAAACAAAAGAAAAAGGTCATCTCAGCTTGATCATATGCACCTTTAATCCCAGCACTCAGCAGTGGGCAGAGGCAGGTAGGTCCCTGTGAGTTCCAGTCCAGCCTTGTCTACATAGTGAGCCTAGGCCACCAGAGCTATATAGTGAGATACAACAAAGCAGAGAAGAATGTAGATCATGATGAGAACATTGACTGGTGGCAGAGACAGAGAACAGTGTGATTCTTCTCAGGTCCAGAGATGCCAGGGTAGTTTCTGGGACCTGGCAGAGGCAAGGGGTGCATTGTCTCCTTGTGTCCCTGCAGAGAACAGGGCCCTGCCACTGTCAGATAAGCAGTGTCTAAACCTAGGAGAGAGAGTATTTTCCCACACACCCAATCTCATTTACACTCACATATTAATGGGCCCCAGGAAGCTGCTGCAATAACTGTCTTCAACTCACCTTGTGTGGTGAATATCAGAGCCTCAGAAAATGTCTTTAAGCTCATTTCTCTACTGGTCACTTGATGATCTCTTTTCCAGATGGCCATTATTGAAATACTGGTTTACATACAGCGAGAAGAAGTGTCTGTTTAGGGGCAGGAGAGATCGCTCAGTGGTTAAGAGTACTCACTGCTTTTCCAAAGGACCTGGGTTTGATTTTTAGTACCCACATGGTGTCAGTACCACTCACAACTGCCTATAATCTCAGTACCAGGAGGTCAAATGCCCATTTCTGGCTTCAGCAGGCAAGAGATTTCATATTTGAGGCCAACCTAAACACCACAGTGAATTCTAGGCCAGCCTGGATCATAGGATGATGTCCTCTTTCATTCAGTCACACACACACACACACACACACACACACACACACACACACACACACCTTAAACAATTATACATTGTAAAAAATAATCAGATCTCTTTCATGGATGGAAAATATCCACTGTTATGGTGTCTGTGGTAGCAATCCCTCATGACTATTATAAGGAGTTACAACAGCTCTGCATCTGAACATCTAAATCAGTCACTCAGGGAAGGAAGCCAGTGCCATCCTCTGGCTGAGCTAACATGCAAACAGAAAGTCCAAAGCCAAGCACTGCGGCACACATCTTTCATCCTAGCCCTTGGGAGGCAGAGGCAGACAGATCTCTAAGTTTGAGGCCTGGACTATATATATCAAGATCCAGGCTAGTCAGTCAGGGCTAGATAGTGAGACCCTGTCTCAAAATAAAACAAAAAAAACAGGAAGAAATGAAGAAAATTGAGAAAAGTATAGCACAAGGAGGCCTCAGGTTCCTTTCAGGGCCTGCACTGTGCTTTGTAGTCCCCTCTTCAGGCTGCTTTGCTTTTGCTGAGTGCCTCACATTCAACCCTCCAACTCTATAGTAGGAAAGTCAGGGGTGGGGTCTGCAGTCCTCAAAACTATTTTCAGTCTGATCAGTGGAGAGCATAGTTTAAAAAGTGTCTCTCTGTGTGTATATACATATATCCATTTTGTATGTGTGTGTCTACGTATGTATACATGCATCTGTCCATTGTGTATGTCTGTGTACACTCTATCATAGCACTGGGTTCCTTAAGTTATTGTCATTTTGTTATCTTGTCTTTTTTTTTTTCCTTTGGAGCTGAGGCCCCAACACAGGGCCTTGAGCTTGCTAGGCAAGTGCTCTACCACTGAGCTAAATCCCCAGCTCTGAGTTACGTCTTAAAAGACAAAGGAGCACAGTTACCTGCGGGGCGCCGCCTAGCCAAAAAGAAGAACGCCACACTTCAGGATTCTTCTGACAGCATTTTTATTACAGCTCTTTTAGTGTTACAGCTCTCTTAGATGGTAGTGAGGCGAGGGACCCCAAGCCCCAAAAGCTTGTGGCTTATATAGCGCTTTAGGAGATGTGCCACACACTCATTGGCTCTTATGATGTCGCCAAATTAACATACTGGTTTTCGCGCCTTGCGCAGGCGCACATTCAAGCAAGGCTCGCAAGAAGAACCAGGAAGCAGGAAACCGGCGCCATCTTGCGATGGCGGACGCGGCTCCTAACAGTTACCAAGGGTCCAGGACATAAGTTCTACCCTGTGGATGCACAGGAGAAGGTCATTTTAGAATAAAAGTACATTCCGATATCTGATTAGTAATACAACGAGCAAGAACAAAATCAGCATGACTCTTTTACTTTTCTACTTTTGAAACAAAGTTTCATTCTTGAGCCTGTTGAAAATTAGTGTGTTACTCTGTATTTTCTAGAAAGTCCTGACAAGTATATCATCAATCGGGGCTACCCCAGCTCATGTACTTTTTTGGTCTCCACAGTGCCAGGAAGGGGTTGTTGAGCTCATCTATGTAATAAATCACACTGTGGAGTGAATTTAGGTATGAACACTCTTAGCTCAGTGTATCTGGCTCCAGTGAATGTGTGTGTTGGGGGGGGATGGGGGTGAGGCTGAGAGTCTACACACCTGCAGCTTGCTACAATCAAAGCCTGAGGAGCTGCAGGTGGCAACCCTGTTAAATCTTTGGCCAAGCCTTTAAAACTGGAGCAAGCTGGGGAGGAGAAAGGAGAGTTAATTGTGGACTTAGGCCATGCAAGATGGAGTTCTATTTCCCTAGTGTGCCACTGATAAAAATCTTTTCGTATCTGGATGCCTTCAGATTGCTAAAGGTTTCCCAAGTGAACAAGGTAAAAGCTCCTTGGCTGAACTCCTCCATCTGGTGCATCATAAGGCCCTAGGCTTTTCCTGCTCAGTCTTGAAGTCTCAGCTACCCCAGCATTGTACTCACACAGCCTGGCTTCCTTCCCTTCATTTCCTTCCTTCCCTCCCTTTTCTTCCTTCCCTTGCTTTTCTTCCTTTCTTCCTTCCCTTCCTTTCCCTCCTTATTCAGACCTGTTTACTCAGCTCTGACACATTAATGTCTCAGGAACTCAGCTGCTTCTCTTGACCAACAGGAGCACTGACCTACAGAATAGAAAACTGATACATCTAGGGCTCATGGGTTAGCATTATCCACTCTGAAGACCTCAAATCCAGTGAAGTGAGGCAGGAGTGGTGGCACATGCCTGTAATTGAAGCACTTGGGAGGTGGAAGCAAGATGACCAGGAGTTTGGGTCATACTCAATTACATGAATTTAGAACCAGCCCAGGCTACTTAGACACTGTATCTTAGAACAGCAACAGTGACAACAAAATTCTGCTAAATGAAAAGAACAAGCTGCCATGTGCACATATGCTGCTGATATGTGGCTTCCTTGAGACTCCATCTCAGACCCGTGGAGACTGGCCCTCCTTCCTCTGAGTCCTCACAAGGTGTCTTGTGTTTGCTGGGGTAGGTCTCTCCAGGCTGCCTGGGCCTGGAGAGCTAGGACTGTGCTTGATTAACCTGTGTAGGCCCAGCACAGAACAAATTGAGAGCAAGGGAAAGGGGGCAGTTGTTGACTGAAGGATTCTTTTCTCTCCCATAATACTGGAATGAAGTTGCAAGCAGTGCTATCCTGTGGAAGTAAGGAGAGGGGCAGGGTGGAATGGGAAGAAGGGACAAGATGGGGCAGGAAGGGAAGAGGAGGCCTTCTGATTCTGGACCTGGACCTCTGCTGTGTAAGGGTGGTTAGTGAATAAAAGTTTTGGGCACTGTAAGCAGGGCTCTAAGGTGAGGTGACAGGGGTCAACCTGATGGGATTGCAACTGTGCATTGCAGGAAGTTGTGTGTGAAGAGATGGCTCTTCTGTGACAACATCACCCCTCAGCTCCTGGGCACAGAGACATGGAAGCAGTTCTTTGTTTACCAAACATGGCAAGAACATATCAAGTCCCAGGCAAAGCCAGAAGATTTCACTTACAAGGAAATTCATGTGGACATTGGTATGGCCTTGGGTAAACTAGAATGAACACTTGGTTTTTTCCCATTCTCTGCAGTCCTACATTCTCATTCAGTAAGAGGAAG
>NW_021626787.1:0-10949 GCF_004785775.1 Grammomys surdaster
ATGTCATGTCCGTGATGTCACATCCGTGCTGTCACAGCGTGATGTCACAGCGTGATGTCATAGTCATGATGTCACACCTGTGATGTCATACCCATGATGTCATACCCATGATGTCATAGCCATGATGTCACAGCCGTGATGTCATAGCCATGATGTCACACTCGTGATTCCACACTTGTGATTTCACATCCCTCATGCCACACCCGTGATGTCGCACCCATGATTTCACACACACGTGATGCACGCGATGTCACCCCCGTGATTTCACTCCCGTGGTGTCACACCCATGTCAGACCGGTGATGCCATACCCATGATTCATTCTCATGTCACGTCCGTGACGTCACACGCTCGATGTCACGCTCACGACGTCATGCCCATGAGGCGACACCCGATCACCATCCCAGTCAAGAAAACAAAGAATAAAATTTGATGAATAAAATAACAACAGTAATAATAATAATAAATAGAGTGAACCCTGACCTGTAGCTAATAGAGTATTGATCACAGATATTGCTCATCAGTGGTGGATGCTGGATCAGTATTCGCAGTTATTTGTGAATAATTGTCAATCATTTATTCACTATTTAACTTTTTATTTTCTGTATTAATAAAAGCAATCAAATTCAGTGAGAAGTCACACAAGAAGACGGTCATATATGAACACCCAATGTATAGACGCTGTCCTATGGCTGAAGCTTATCTTATTATCAACTGAAACTGCGTAACGGCCACGAAGAAATTCAATATATTCTCATTTATTATTGGATAATATAATAGATTACAATAATATATTAATGTTGCTATATAATGAATTAATATATAATAGTATATAGTATAATATGATAAAATATGATAAATATTACCTAGTCTTATTTATTATCGGATACTTTATTGACATTTCATTTACCTTTACTTTTCAGAAAAGTAAAGATCTGAATATGTATGATTGCCATGAACAAATTTAATATATTGTTTTTTATTATTGGATAACATATAGAATGTATCATAATAATATATGAATATTAACATATTATATAATATATATTATATATTAATATAATATACAATATCATTACATTATACATTACTTTTTGTATTATATATTATTATATTACATATTAAGTATTATTTAATATATATAAATATATATTATATGCAAGTATATAATATATTATATGGTATATACAATATTTAATATAATACACATTATATATTATATACAATTAATAATATATACTAATATATTAATATATAATATAATATTATAATATTATAATATTATAATAATATGTAATATATATTAATATATTAAGATAACAATCTTAAAATGGATCATTGCCATGAGCAAATTTAATATATCCTTTTTTAAATCGTAAAATACACTCTATACAATAGAGCATACTGATATATTAATATTAGTATATAATATATTAATTTATAATAACAATGTAATATTAAATATACTATAATATATTTAATATAATATGATACCTTCATTTATTATTGGATATTTTATTTATGTTACATTTACAATTTAAAAAAATTCAACCTGAAAACGGATAATGACCAATGCGAATATATTTTATTTATTATTGGATAATATTATGCAAATGTTATACACTATAATATGCTTTAATATTATTATATAATATGCTATTATATAATAATGTTAAATATAATATGATATGACATAAGTTAAAATATCTTTATCTATTAATTATTGGATATTATATTTATATTACATTTACATATCAGTAACAAATTTTCATCTGAAAATGAGTAATGGCAATGAAGAAATTCAATATGTCTTTTTTTATTATTGGATAGTTCAATAACGTTTCACATATTGTGCCTATATGATTATTTAAACATAAGGGATGGAGATTTTCACCATTGGAAGAGAGGCAGAACTTCATGCAATTGGAACTCTTCTCAGTCTGTTGTGTTTATTTTTCATATTGATTATATTGGTTACGTGGATTACATTGTTTATATTGATTATTTTTTATATTGATTTTACTTCAGCTTTTAACCTTGACCTGGGTTCCATTAGCTTTTTGTGTCTGAGAAACCTGGTTTCCAAATGAGAGAAAGACAGGAAGTGAATTCAAGATGGAGGCAGCTGGGGAATATACGGTATAAAATATAATATGTAAATGTATAACCCATAAGTATGATAGGAGTAAGGAATATATTATCGATAAATGTGACTGAAAGCTGTAATCAATATATGATATATATTCTAATTACATATGTAAAATATATGATAGATACATAATGTATATTTATATAGGATTGTATAATGTGTTTATAATATATGCATATGTATATATTTATTTATATATATATTTGTAAATATATGTTATATATTAATATCTAACTTATAAAAATATGTACTTATGTACATAATTACAATGTATGATATATTTTCATATGTAATATAAATATATATGTTTACTGATATATATCAATAAAAGTGAAATAATATATGAGTAATGAATCTATTATTGATAAGTATTGAGTTTTTTTAGGTTGGGACTATTCACCTAAGCCATTTTGATAAGCATGTATGTTTATTATATATATATGTGAACTATTATTTCTTCATAATATAAAATATATTATAAAACTTATAAAACTATAATTAGTATATATTTTATGAGGAAAGAATATATTGTCAATAAAAATTAGTGAAAAACTATAATTATTACATATTATGTATATTAATTATATATACACATAATATGTAATATACATTCATAATATATTTTTATTTATCTTTATATTACATTCATGCCTATTATCTATTATAGTCAATAAATTTACATATATTTATATATAATTTATATAATATACATATACGATATATAATATACATTTATATGTATGAAATATTAATTTATATACAAATATTCGTCAATATTATTGAGCAATATTGATTTATTTTTTAGGTGGGGCTATCCACATTAGAAAATTTGATTAGCATGTATGTTATTTGATATATATATATATATATATGTACATATGTGTGTGTGTGTGTGTGTGTGAAATATTATTTCCTTAGAATATAATATATAATATATAGTTGCCAAAGTATAATCAGTTGATATTATGGGAGTCAGGAATATATTATCACTTAACGTGAAATTTTACTTCTTCAGATCTTCTATCTGATGAAAGAACAATGTGAAAAGTTAAAAAATAAGATGATGGTTTATGATTTTATGCGTCATGGCAGACATTGACATAAAATTATTTAAAATTATTTAATTCTATTTAAAATTATTTAAAAATTATTTTTAAATTACTTAGAAATACATTTAGAAGTTAAGGTGCAAAATAAAATTAAGATTATTTGAAATTATTTAAATATAATTTTAAACCACATTTAGAAGTTAACGTCCTAAATTTGGGTGAAAAAAACGAAGAAACGAACATTCGGACGTTATACTATTTCATATAACGCGTGTATTTTGATGATGGAGTATTTTATACTACACGTGAACTCTGATGTGTGCTTGAAAAAGCGCGCTATTCTTGGATATCACGTTTTATTTATTAGATGTTCAAAAGCGATAACATAGGATGCCACCCACCTAAGCCAAACTAATAAGCATGTACGTTGTTTCATATATGTATACATATGCGAAATATTATTTCTTTAAAGTATAATATATAATTTATAAAACTGAAAAACATTATGTATTATATGAAAAGTCTCTTATCAATAAATGTGAGTGTAAAGTATGTGTACATATTATACATAATAATTAACTGTATAATACATATGAGATATATTTACAATATATATTTATATATATTACATAATATTACATTGTATATTATGCAATATGTATTATATATGTTGTATATATATATAATATGTATATGTAGTATATGTAATATATAATGTTACATTATATATTATATATTACATAATATTACATTATATATACATATACAACATATATATTTTATATATGTTGTATATGTATATATAGAATATATGTAGTATATGTAATATATAATGTTACATTATATATTATATATTGCATAATATTACATTATATATACATATATACATATACATATATTATATAATATATTATCTATGAATGATTACTATTGATATTTCATCTTTGTTTATTTCTGATTTCCTATTAACCATGACTAATGACTATTGATTATCCATATTCTTTTTTTTCAGATTCACCATTATCCACAAATGGTGAATATTGATTATTCATGTTCATTTATTTCTGACTCACGATTATCTATGACTGATGACTGTTGATATTTCAACTTTATTTATTTCTGATTTACTAATAACTATGACTCATGACAAATGATTATTCATGTTCATTTATTTCTCATTTACTATTATCACCGATTGGTAAATATTGATTATTTCTGTTCATTTATTTCTGACTTCTCCTTATCTATGACTGATGACTATTGATATTTCAGCTTTATTTATTTCTGAATTCCTATTAATTTTGACTGATGACTATTGATTTTTCATGTTCATTTTATTCAGATTTACTATTATCCACGTATGGTGAATATTGATTATTAATGTTCATTTACTTCTGATTTACTATTATCGATTGGTGAATATTGATTATTCCTGTTCATTTATTTCTGACTTACTATTATCTATGACTTATGACTATTGATATTTCAGCTTTGTTTTTTTCTGATTTCCTATTAACTATGACTGATGACTATTGGTTATTCATGTTCATTTATTTCTTATTTACTATTTTCCAAGACTCGTGAATATTGTTTATTCCTGTTGATTTATTTCTGACGTAATATTATCTATGACTGATGACTATTTTTTTGTTGTTTAGATTTTTTTTTATTTTTTTTGGATGCTGTAGAATATAGATATATTAGAATATATACATACACACACACACACACACACTCACATGTATATTCCTGTTTTCATCACTTCATCCACTGGGTTCCAACCACACCACTTTGCCATTCTCTATTTTCTTCTCTGTTCCTCTTTGTATTTCTTTCTTGTGTGCTCCCACTAAGAGCTGGAACTCATGACCCTCCTCCTGTCTCAGTCTCTCAAGTGCTGGATTACAGTAGCTTTGCCTTGTCTGTCCTGGGAACTTGCTCTGTACACTAGGCTGGCTTTGAACTCACGGGGAAGATCCAGCCTGTACCTGCATGCCTCCAATCCCAGCACTCGGGAAGCAGAGGCAGGTAAATCTTTATGTTTGAGGCCAGCGTGATCTACAATGTGGGTTCCAGGACAGCTAGTCTTACACAGAGAATCCCTATCTTGAAAAAAAAATTTAAAGGTTTTTCCCCCTCTTTTAGTAGAATCGTCCCAATGCCATTTATTTTGACCGATCTTTTTTCCAGCGACTAGTAATGCCATTCCCATTATAAAACAAGTTCTCTTGATTTTGTTTTCAGTTCGGCCTAACAATCTTTATTTTCCTCCAAGCGGAGATGCTTTTCTCTGAGCCTCTTTCTGGACTACCTTTCCCTTGCTCTTCAGTTCGCAGCTCGGCAGACAGCTCTCTCATATCTCCATTGTCTCTAGGCCCTTTGCGCTCCTCCACTCTGAAGGGCCTGTAGAACCCAGGGCCATTAGAATCTCGCCATTGCTAGACTGTTGCTAGGGTGGTTGCCGTGGAGACTTCTGAGAGGACCAACCTTCCGTGTCCTAGTGACGGAATAAAGTTGGTGCCTGCGTCGCCAGGGGGTGTGTCACTCGACTGATGACTATTGATACTTCAGCTTTGTTTAATTCTGATTTCCCATGAACTGGCACTGATGACTATTGATTATTTATGTTCATTTATTTCTGATTAACTATTCTCGCCGAATGGCGAATACTGTTTATTCCTGTTCATTTATCTCTGACTTACAATTATCTATGACTGATGACTATTGATATTTCAGCTTTATATATTTCTGATTTACTATTAAGCATGACTGATGACTATTGATTATTCATGCTCATTTATTTCTGATTAACTATTATCGACGAATAGCGAATAATGTTTATTCCTGTTCATTTATTTCTTACTTACTATTATCTATGACTGATGCCTAATGATATTTCAGCTATATATATTTCTGATTTACTATGAACTATGACAGATAATTATTGAGTATTCATGTTCATTTTTTTCTGATTTACTATTATCCACGAATCGTGAATATTGATTATTCTCTTCATTTATTTCTGACTATATTATTTATGACACATGACTTTTGATATTTCAGCTTTATTAATTTCTGATTTCCCTTGAAATGTGACTGATGACTATTGATTGTTCATATTCATTTTTTTCTGATTTACTATTATCCACGAATGGTAAATATTGATTGTGCATGTTCATTTATTTCTGACTTACTATTATCTATGACTGATGACTAATGATATTTCAGCTTTATATATTTCTGATTTACTACGAACTATGACTAATGAGCATTGATTATTCATTTTCATTTTTTTCTGGTTTACTATGATCCATGAATCGTGAATATTGATTATTCATGTTCATTTATTTCAGGCTTACTATTATCTATGTCTGATGACTATTGATATTTCCACTTTATGTATTTCTGATTTCCTATTAAACATGACTGATGACTATTGGTTATTCATGTTCATTTATTTGTGATTTACTATTATACACGAATTGTGAATATTGATTATTAGTGTTCATTTATTCCTGACTTACTGTTATCTATGACTAATGAGTATTGATTTTTCATGTTCATTTTTTTCAGAATTACTATTATCCACGAATGGTGAATATTGATTATTCATGTTCATTTATTTCTCATTTACTATTAACAATGATTGGTGAACATTGATTATTCCTGTTCTTTTATTTCTGACTTTCTATTATCTATGACTGATGAGTATTGATATTTCAGCTTTATTTATTTCTGATTTCCTATTAACTATGACTGATGACTATTGGTTATTCATGTTCATTTATTTGTGATTTAGTATTATCCACGAATCGTGAATATTGATTATTCCTGTTCATTTATTTCTGATTTACTCTAATCTATGACTGATGACTATTGATATTTCAGCTTTATTTATTTCTTATTTTCCATCAACTAATAGTTACAAGTATTGATTATTCATGTTCATTTATTTCTGATTTACTATTATCCATGTATGGTGAATATTGTTTATTCATGTTCATTTATTTCTGATGATATTAATATAATAATAATGAATTAAATAACATAATGTTGACGATATGAATATAATATTAATAATCATGATAATAAGTTAATTGAAATAACATTGATGCTATTAATATAATATTGATAATCATGATAATAAATTAAATAAAATACTATTAATGATATTAATATTATATTAATTATTGTAATAATAAGTTAAATAATGTTAATGACATTAATATAATGTTAATGATCATAGTAATAAAGAAAATAAAATAATGTCAACGGTATTAATATAATAATTACAATGATAAACTAAATGAATATTGATATTAATATAATAATTATAATAAAAAACTCAATGAAATAATATTAATGATATTAAGATCATGTTAATAATTGCAGTAATGAAACAAATACAATAATATTGATATTAATATAATATTGATAACCATAATAAATTAAATAAAATAATGTCGATATTAATAAAATAAGTATAATAAAAATAGAGAAATATTGACGGTATTAATATAATAATAATAAATTAAATAAAATAATGTCGATATTAATGTCATAATTATAATAAAAATAAATAAATATTGATGGTATTTATATAATAATACATTAAATAAAATAATGTTGATATTAACATAATATTAATATTCATAACAATAAATTAAATAACATAATGTTGATATTAATATAATAATTACAATAAAAAGAAAATAATTATTGATGATATTAATATAATAATAATAAACTCAATAAAATGATGTTAATGATGGTAATATAATATTAATAATCATAATAATAAATTAAAATAATGTTGATAATATTAATGTAATATTAATAATCATAATAATCAATTAAATAAAATAATATTAGTGAAATTAATATTGTATTAATAATTGCAGTAATAATACAAATAAAATGATGTTGATGATGTTAATATAATATTAATAATTATCATAATAAATTAAATTAAATAATATAAATTAATTAAAATAAATTGAATAAATACAATAAAATGTGATATTAAAAAATATTAATAATCATAACAATAAATTAAATAACATAATGCTGATGATATTAATATAATATTAATAATCATAACAATAAATCAAATTACATAATGTTGATATTAATATAATAATTACAATGATTAATTAAATGAATATTGACGATATTATTGTAATAATTATAATAAAAAACTCAATAAAATAATATTAATGATATTAAAATCATGTTAGTAATTGCAGTAATGAAACTAATACAATAATATTGATATTAATATAATATTGATAACCATAATAAATTAAATAAAACAATGTAGATATTAATATCAAAATTAAGATAATAAATGAATAAATATTGATGATATTAATATAATAATTATAAATTAAATAAAATAATGTTGATATTAATATAATATTAATAATCATAATAATAAATTAAATAAAATGATGTTGATGATATTAATATAACATTAATAGTCATAATAATAAATTAAATAATATGATGCTGATATTAATATAATAATAATAATAATAATAATAATAATAATAATGAATTAAATAACATAATGTTGACGATATTAACATAATATTAATAATCATGATAATAAATTGAATAACATTATGCTGATATTAATATAATAATGATAATAATAATAATAATAATAATAATGAATTACATAACATAATGTTGACGATATTAATATAATATTAATTATCATAATAAGAAATTAAATAAAATACTCTTAACGATATTAATATAATATTAATAATCATAATAATAAGAAAATAAAAAATGTCAATGGTATTAATATAATAATTACAATGATAAATTAAATGAATATTGATGATATTAATGTAATAATTATAATAAAAAACTCAATAAAATAATATTAATGATATTAAGATCATGTTAATAATTGCAGTAATGAAACAAATACAATAATATTGATATTAATATAATATTAATAACCATAATAAATTAAATAAAATAATGTAGATATTAATATCATAATTATAATAAAAAATAGAGAAATATTGACGGTATTAATATAATAATAAATTCAATAATATAATATCAATAATATTAATAATAGTAATCATTGCAGTAATAAAACAAATAAAATAATGCTGATGATTATAATATAAAATTAATACTTATAATAATAACTTAAATAAAATAATGTCGATATTAATATGATAATTATAATAAAAATAAATAAACATTGATGATATTAATATAATAATAAATTCAATAAAATGATCTTGATGATGGTAATATGATATTGATCATCATAATAATAAATTAAACAAACTAATGTTGATAATATTAATGTAATAATCATAATAATAAATTAAATAAAATAATATTGGTGATATTATTATTATATTAATAATCATCATAATAATCAAATAACATGATGCTGATGATATTAATATAATATTAATATTCATAACAATAAATCAAATAACATAATGTTGATATTAATATAATAATTACAATAAAAAGCAGATAAATATTGACGATATTAATATAATAATTATAATAAAAAATTCAATAAAATAATATTAATGATGTTAAGATCATGTTAATAATTGCAGTAATGAAACAAATAAAATAATATTGATATTAATATTATATTAATAATCATAATAATATATTAAATAGCATAATGTTGATGATATTAATATAATATTAATAACCATAACAATAAATTAAATAACATGATGTTGATGATATTAATATATTAATCATCATAATAATGAATAAAATAAAATAATGCTGATATTAATTTAATAATTATGATAAAAGATAAATAAATATTGATGATATTAATATAAAAATAATAAACTCAATAAAATAATAATAATAAACTCAATAAAATAATACTAATGATGGTAATATAATATTAATAATCATAATACAATAAATAGTCATTAACAATGAGTGATGCCTGAATAAAATAAAATAAGTAGCGTGGGCTCCCTGAGTGCGTACGAGTCAACAATCCGAGTCTGAAAATACCGCTCGCAATAACAACAACAACAGCAATAATAATAATATAACGAAAACGAAATAGTAAATCTAATAAAATAATCTCAACGCCATCACAATAACTAAACATATATTATTAATCAACACAATCACAATGATAACAGACACGTATTATTAATCACATTATCAATACGATGATAGTGATAAAATATGAAGGAGGAGAATTATAATAAAAATGATAAATAATAATAAACATATTATTATTTTTAAGAATAGTATTAAAAAATAATAAAAATAATACTACTAATAATAAAAATAATACAAATTAATAATAATAAATAACATTGATTAAGTTGGTTGGACATTTGATTGCAGGACTGTTGGATATCGATCTCTGCCTTAGACTTTGTACAGGATTTCCACCGCAAAATCATTTTATTTTGGGGTAAGTACGTGATCGTAACACGGATTTATATTAATATGAAAATAATATTAATATTAATATTAGTATTAGTATTAATAATAATATTAATAGTGATATTTACATATTTCTATTCATATTTGTATTAGTCCCTGTGCTTTTATTGATGTTCAAGCTCACGTCCAAGTTCACGTCGACATTTACGTATATGTTGATATTATTTATATACATTTTATAATAATTATGATTTTATTTATATTTATAATTATATTTATATTGTTTATATTTTTATTTATATTAGTTCTTGTACTTTTACTTATGCTCAAGCTCACGTTC
>NW_021626788.1:0-10943 GCF_004785775.1 Grammomys surdaster
ATGTCATGTCCGTGATGTCACATCCGTGCTGTCACAGCGTGATGTCACAGCGTGATGTCATAGTCATGATGTCACACCTGTGATGTCATACCCATGATGTCATACCCATGATGTCATAGCCACGATGTCACAGCCGTGATGTCATAGCCATGATGTCACACTCGTGATTCCACACTTGTGATTTCACATCCCTCATGCCACACCCGTGATGTCGCACCCATGATTTCACACACACGTGATGCACGCGATGTCACCCCCGTGATTTCACTCCCGTGGTGTCACACCCATGTCAGACCGGTGATGCCATACCCATGATTCATTCTCATGTCACGTCCGTGACGTCACACGCTCGATGTCACGCTCACGACATCATGCCCATGAGGCGACACCCGATCACCATCCCAGTCAAGAAAACAAAGAATAAAATTTGATGAATAAAATAACAACAGTAATAATAATAATAAATAGAGTGAACCCTGACCTGTAGCTAATAGAGTATTGATCACAGATATTGCTCATCAGTGGTGGATGCTGGATCAGTATTCGCAGTTATTTGTGAATAATTGTCAATCATTTATTCACTATTTAACTTTTTATTTTCTGTATTAATAAAAGCAATCAAATTCAGTGAGAAGTCACACAAGAAGACGGTCATATATGAACACCCAATGTATAGACGCTGTCCTATGGCTGAAGCTTATCTTATTATCAACTGAAACTGCGTAACGGCCACGAAGAAATTCAATATATTCTCATTTATTATTGGATAATATAATAGATTACAATAATATATTAATGTTGCTATATAATGAATTAATATATAATAGTATATAGTATAATATGATAAAATATGATAAATTTTACCTAGTCTTATTTATTATCGGATACTTTATTGACATTTCATTTACCTTTACTTTTCAGAAAAGTAAAGATCTGAATATGTATGATTGCCATGAACAAATTTAATATATTGTTTTTTATTATTGGATAACATATAGAATGTATCATAATAATATATGAATATTAACATATTATATAATATATATTATATATTAATATAATATACAATATCATTACATTATACATTACTTTTTGTATTATATATTATTATATTACATATTAAGTATTATTTAATATATATAAATATATATTATATGCAAGTATATAATATATTATATGGTATATACAATATTTAATATAATACACATTATATATTATATACAATTAATAATATATACTAATATATTAATATATAATATAATATTATAATATTATAATATTATAATAATATGTAATATATATTAATATATTAAGATAACAATCTTAAAATGGATCATTGCCATGAACAAATTTAATATATCCTTTTTTAAATCGTAAAATACACTCTATACAATAGAGCATACTGATATATTAATATTAGTATATAATATATTAATTTATAATAACAATGTAATATTAAATATACTATAATATATTTAATATAATATGATACCTTCATTTATTATTGGATATTTTATTTATGTTACATTTACAATTTAAAAAAATTCAACCTGAAAACGGATAATGACCAATGCGAATATATTTTATTTATTATTGGATAATATTATGCAAATGTTATACACTATAATATGCTTTAATATTATTATATAATATGCTATTATATAATAATGTTAAATATAATATGATATGACATAAGTTAAAATATCCTTATCTATTAATTGTTGGATATTATATTTATATTACATTTACATATCAGTAACAAATTTTCATCTGAAAATGAGTAATGGCAATGAAGAAATTCAATATGTCTTTTTTTATTATTGGATAGTTCAATAACGTTTCACATATTGTGCCTATATGATTATTTAAACATAAGGGATGGAGATTTTCACCATTGGAAGAGAGGCAGAACTTCATGCAATTGGAACTCTTCTCAGTCTGTTGTGTTTATTTTTCATATTGATTATATTGGTTATGTGGATTACATTGTTTATATAGATTATTTTTTATATTGATTTTACTTCAGCTTTTAACTTTGACCTGGGTTCCATTAGCTTTTTGTGTCTGAGAAACCTGGTTTCCAAATGAGAGAAAGACAGGAAGTGAATTCAAGATGGAGGCAGCTGGGGAATATACGGTATAAAATATAATATGTAAATGTATAACCCATAAGTATGATAGGAGTAAGGAATATATTATCGATAAATGTGACTGAAAGCTGTAATCAATATATGATATATATTCTAATTACATATGTAAAATATATGATAGATACATAATGTATATTTATATAGGATTGTATAATGTGTTTATAATATATGCATATGTATATATTTATTTATATATATATTTGTAAATATATGTTATATATTAATATCTAACTTATAAAAATATGTACTTATGTACATAATTACAATGTATGATATATTTTCATATGTAATATAAATATATATGTTTACTGATATATATCAATAAAAGTGAAATAATATATGAGTAATGAATCTATTATTGATAAGTATTGAGTTTTTTTAGGTTGGGACTATTCACCTAAGCCATTTTGATAAGCATGTATGTTTATTATATATATATGTGAACTATTATTTCTTCATAATATAAAATATATTATAAAACTTATAAAACTATAATTAGTATATATTTTATGAGGAAAGAATATATTGTCAATAAAAATTAGTGAAAAACTATAATTATTACATATTATGTATATTAATTATATATACACATAATATGTAATATACATTCATAATATATTTTTATTTATCTTTATATTACATTCATGCCTATTATCTATTATAGTCAATAAATTTACATATATTTATATATAATTTATATAATATACATATACGATATATAATATACATTTATATGTATGAAATATTAATTTATATACAAATATTCGTCAATATTATTGAGCAATATTGATTTATTTTTTAGGTGGGGCTATCCACATTAGAAAATTTGATTAGCATGTATGTTATTTGATATATATATATATATATATGTACATATGTGTGTGTGTGTGTGTGTGTGAAATATTATTTCCTTAGAATATAATATATAATATATAGTTGCCAAAGTATAATCAGTTGATATTATGGGAGTCAGGAATATATTATCACTTAACGTGAAATTTTACTTCTTCAGATCTTCTATCTGATGAAAGAACAATGTGAAAAGTTAAAAAATAAGATGATGGTTTATGATTTTATGCGTCATGGCAGACATTGACATAAAATTATTTAAAATTATTTAATTCTATTTAAAATTATTTAAAAATTATTTTTAAATTACTTAGAAATACATTTAGAAGTTAAGGTGCAAAATAAAATTAAGATTATTTGAAATTATTTAAATATAATTTTAAACCACATTTAGAAGTTAACGTCCTAAATTTGGGTGAAAAAAACGAAGAAACGAACATTCGGACGTTATACTATTTCATATAACGCGTGTATTTTGATGATAGAGTATTTTATACTACACGTGAACTCTGATGTGTGCTTGAAAAAGCGCGCTATTCTTGGATATCACGTTTTATTTATTAGATGTTCAAAAGCGATAACATAGGATGCCACCCACCTAAGCCAAACTGATAAGCATGTACGTTGTTTCATATATGTATACATATGCGAAATATTATTTCTTTAAAGTATAATATATAATTTATAAAACTGAAAAACATTATGTATTATATGAAAAGTCTCTTATCAATAAATGTGAGTGTAAAGTATGTGTACATATTATACATAATAATTAACTGTATAATACATATGAGATATATTTACAATATATATTTATATATATTACATAATATTACATTGTATATTATGCAATATGTATTATATATGTTGTATATATATATAATATGTATATGTAGTATATGTAATATATAATGTTACATTATATATTATATATTACATAATATTACATTATATATACATATACAACATATATATTTTATATATGTTGTATATGTATATATAGAATATATGTAGTATATGTAATATATAATGTTACATTATATATTATATATTGCATAATATTACATTATATATACATATATACATATACATATATTATATAATATATTATCTATGAATGATTACTATTGATATTTCATCTTTGTTTATTTCTGATTTCCTATTAACCATGACTAATGACTATTGATTATCCATATTCTTTTTTTTCAGATTCACCATTATCCACAAATGGTGAATATTGATTATTCATGTTCATTTATTTCTGACTCACGATTATCTATGACTGATGACTATTGATATTTCAACTTTATTTATTTCTGATTTACTAATAACTATGACTCATGACAAGTGATTATTCATGTTCATTTATTTCTCATTTACTATTATCACCGATTGGTAAATATTGATTATTTCTGTTCATTTATTTCTGACTTCTCCTTATCTATGACTGATGACTATTGATATTTCAGCTTTATTTATTTCTGAATTCCTATTAATTTTGACTGATGACTATTGATTTTTCATGTTCATTTTATTCAGATTTACTATTATCCACGTATGGTGAATATTGATTATTAATGTTCATTTACTTCTGATTTACTGTTATCGATTGGTGAATATTGATTATTCCTGTTCATTTATTTCTGACTTACTATTATCTATGACTTATGACTATTGATATTTCAGCTTTGTTTTTTTCTGATTTCCTATTAACTATGACTGATGACTATTGGTTATTCATGTTCATTTATTTCTTATTTACTATTTTCCAAGACTCGTGAATATTGTTTATTCCTGTTGATTTATTTCTGACGTAATATTATCTATGACTGATGACTATTTTTTTGTTGTTTAGATTTTTTTTTATTTTTTTTGGATGCTGTAGAATATAGATATATTAGAATATATACATACACACACACACACACACACTCACATGTATATTCCTGTTTTCATCACTTCATCCACTGGGTTCCAACCACACCACTTTGCCATTCTCTATTTTCTTCTCTGTTCCTCTTTGTATTTCTTTCTTGTGTGCTCCCACTAAGAGCTGGAACTCATGACCCTCCTCCTGTCTCAGTCTCTCAAGTGCTGGATTACAGTAGCTTTGCCTTGTCTGTCCTGGGAACTTGCTCTGTACACTAGGCTGGCTTTGAACTCACGGGGAAGATCCAGCCTGTACCTGCATGCCTCCAATCCCAGCACTCGGGAAGCAGAGGCAGGTAAATCTTTATGTTTGAGGCCAGCGTGATCTACAATGTGGGTTCCAGGACAGCTAGTCTTACACAGAGAATCCCTATCTTGAAAAAAAAATTTAAAGGTTTTTCCCCCTCTTTTAGTAGAATCGTCCCAATGCCATTTATTTTGACCGATCTTTTTTCCAGCGACTAGTAATGCCATTCCCATTATAAAACAAGTTCTCTTGATTTTGTTTTCAGTTCGGCCTAACAATCTTTATTTTCCTCCAAGCGGAGATGCTTTTCTCTGAGCCTCTTTCTGGACTACCTTTCCCTTGCTCTTCAGTTCGCAGCTCGGCAGACAGCTCTCTCATATCTCCATTGTCTCTAGGCCCTTTGCGCTCCTCCACTCTGAAGGGCCTGTAGAACCCAGGGCCATTAGAATCTCGCCATTGCTAGACTGTTGCTAGGGTGGTTGCCGTGGAGACTTCTGAGAGGACCAACCTTCCGTGTCCTAGTGACGGAATAAAGTTGGTGCCTGCGTCGCCAGGGGGTGTGTCACTCGACTGATGACTATTGATACTTCAGCTTTGTTTAATTCTGATTTCCCATGAACTGGCACTGATGACTATTGATTATTTATGTTCATTTATTTCTGATTAACTATTCTCGCCGAATGGCGAATACTGTTTATTCCTGTTCATTTATTTCTGACTTACAATTATCTATGACTGATGACTATTGATATTTCAGCTTTATATATTTCTGATTTACTATTAAGCATGACTGATGACTATTGATTATTCATGCTCATTTATTTCTGATTAACTATTATCGACGAATAGCGAATAATGTTTATTCCTGTTCATTTATTTCTTACTTACTATTATCTATGACTGATGCCTAATGATATTTCAGCTATATATATTTCTGATTTACTATGAACTATGACAGATAATTATTGAGTATTCATGTTCATTTTTTTCTGATTTACTATTATCCACGAATCGTGAATATTGATTATTCTCTTCATTTATTTCTGACTATATTATTTATGACACATGACTTTTGATATTTCAGCTTTATTAATTTCTGATTTCCCATGAAATGTGACTGATGACTATTGATTGTTCATATTCATTTTTTTCTGATTTACTATTATCCACGAATGGTAAATATTGATTGTGCATGTTCATTTATTTCTGACTTACTATTATCTATGACTGATGACTAATGATATTTCAGCTTTATATATTTCTGATTTACTACGAACTATGACTAATGAGCATTGATTATTCATTTTCATTTTTTTCTGGTTTACTATGATCCATGAATCGTGAATATTGATTATTCATGTTCATTTATTTCGGGCTTACTATTATCTATGTCTGATGACTATTGATATTTCCACTTTATGTATTTCTGATTTCCTATTAACCATGACTGATGACTATTGGTTATTCATGTTCATTTATTTGTGATTTACTATTATACACGAATTGTGAATATTGATTATTAGTGTTCATTTATTCCTGACTTACTGTTATCTATGACTAATGAGTATTGATTTTTCATGTTCATTTTTTTCAGAATTACTATTATCCACGAATGGTGAATATTGATTATTCATGTTCATTTATTTCTCATTTACTATTAACAATGATTGGTGAACATTGATTATTCCTGTTCTTTTATTTCTGACTTTCTATTATCTATGACTGATGAGTATTGATATTTCAGCTTTATTTATTTCTGATTTCCTATTAACTATGACTGATGACTATTGGTTATTCATGTTCATTTATTTGTGATTTAGTATTATCCACGAATCGTGAATATTGATTATTCCTGTTCATTTATTTCTGATTTACTCTAATCTATGACTGATGACTATTGATATTTCAGCTTTATTTATTTCTGATTTTCCATCAACTAATAGTTACAAGTATTGATTATTCATGTTCATTTATTTCTGATTTACTATTATCCATGTATGGTGAATATTGTTTATTCATGTTCATTTATTTCTGATGATATTAATATAATAATAATAATGAATTAAATAACATAATGTTGACGATATGAATATAATATTAATAATCATGATAATAAGTTAATTGAAATAACATTGATGCTATTAATATAATATTGATAATCATGATAATAAATTAAATAAAATACTATTTATGATATTAATATTATATTAATTATTGTAATAATAAGTTAAATAATGTTAATGACATTAATATAATGTTAATGATCATAGTAATAAAGAAAATAAAATAATGTCAACGGTATTAATATAATAATTACAATGATAAACTAAATGAATATTGATATTAATATAATAATTATAATAAAAAACTCAATGAAATAATATTAATGATATTAAGATCATGTTAATAATTGCAGTAATGAAACAAATACAATAATATTGATATTAATATAATATTGATAACCATAATAAATTAAATAAAATAATGTCGATATTAATAAAATAAGTATAATAAAAATAGAGAAATATTGACGGTATTAATATAATAATAATAAATTAAATAAAATAATGTCGATATTAATGTCATAATTATAATAAAAATAAATAAATATTGATGGTATTTATATAATAATACATTAAATAAAATAATGTTGATATTAACATAATATTAATATTCATAACAATAAATTAAATAACATAATGTTGATATTAATATAATAATTACAATAAAAAGTAAATAATTATTGATGATATTAATATAATAATAATAAACTCAATAAAATGATGTTAATGATGGTAATATAATATTAATAATCATAATAATAAATTAAAATAATGTTGATAATATTAATGTAATATTAATAATCATAATAATCAATTAAATAAAATAATATTAGTGAAATTAATATTGTATTAATAATTGCAGTAATAATACAAATAAAATGATGTTGATGATGTTAATATAATATTAATAATTATCATAATAAATTAAATTAAATAATATAAATTAATTAAAATAAATTGAATAAATACAATAAAATGTGATATTAAAAAATATTAATAATCATAACAATAAATTAAATAACATAATGCTGATGATATTAATATAATATTAATAATCATAACAATAAATCAAATTACATAATGTTGATATTAATATAATAATTACAATGATTAATTAAATGAATATTGACGATATTATTGTAATAATTATAATAAAAAACTCAATAAAATAATATTAATGATATTAAAATCATGTTAGTAATTGCAGTAATGAAACTAATACAATAATATTGATATTAATATAATATTGATAACCATAATAAATTAAATAAAACAATGTAGATATTAATATCAAAATTAAGATAATAAATGAATAAATATTGATGATATTAATATAATAATTATAAATTAAATAAAATAATGTTGATATTAATATAATATTAATAATCATAATAATAAATTAAATAAAATGATGTTGATGATATTAATATAACATTAATAGTCATAATAATAAATTAAATAATATGATGCTGATATTAATATAATAATAATAATAATAATAATAATAATGAATTAAATAACATAATGTTGACGATATTAACATAATATTAATAATCATGATAATAAATTGAATAACATTATGCTGATATTAATATAATAATGATAATAATAATAATAATAATAATGAATTACATAACATAATGTTGACGATATTAATATAATATTAATTATCATAATAAGAAATTAAATAAAATACTCTTAACGATATTAATATAATATTAATAATCATAATAATAAGAAAATAAAAAATGTCAATGGTATTAATATAATAATTACAATGATAAATTAAATGAATATTGATGATATTAATGTAATAATTATAATAAAAAACTCAATAAAATAATATTAATGATATTAAGATCATGTTAATAATTGCAGTAATGAAACAAATACAATAATATTGATATTAATATAATATTAATAACCATAATAAATTAAATAAAATAATGTAGATATTAATATCATAATTATAATAAAAAGTAGAGAAATATTGACGGTATTAATATAATAATAAATTCAATAATATAATATCAATAATATTAATAATAGTAATCATTGCAGTAATAAAACAAATAAAATAATGCTGATGATTATAATATAAAATTAATACTTATAATAATAAATTAAATAAAATAATGTCGATATTAATATGATAATTATAATAAAAATAAATAAACATTGATGATATTAATATAATAATAAATTCAATAAAATGATCTTGATGATGGTAATATGATATTGATCATCATAATAATAAATTAAACAAACTAATGTTGATAATATTAATGTAATAATCATAATAATAAATTAAATAAAATAATATTGGTGATATTAATATTATATTAATAATCATCATAATAATCAAATAACATGATGCTGATGATATTAATATAATATTAATATTCATAACAATAAATCAAATAACATATTGTTGATATTAATATAATAATTACAATAAAAAGCAGATAAATATTGACGATATTAATATAATGATTATAATAAAAAATTCAATAAAATAATATTAATGATGTTAAGATCATGTTAATAATTGCAGTAATGAAACAAATAAAATAATATTGATATTAATATTATATTAATAATCATAATAATATATTAAATAGCATAATGTTGATGGTATTAATATAATATTAATAACCATAACAATAAATTAAATAACATGATGTTGATGATATTAATATATTAATCATCATAATAATGAATAAAATAAAATAATGCTGATATTAATTTAATAATTATGATAAAAGATAAATAAATATTGATGATATTAATATAAAAATAATAAACTCAATAAAATAATAATAATAAACTCAATAAAATAATACTAATGATGGTAATATAATATTAATAATCATAATATAATAAATAGTCATTAACAATGAGTGATGCCTGAATAAAATAAAATAAGTAGCGTGGGCTCCCTGAGTGCGTACGAGTCAACAATCCGAGTCTGAAAATACCGCTCGCAATAACAACAACAACAGCAATAATAATAATATAACGAAAACGAAATAGTAAATCTAATAAAATAATCTCAACGCCATCACAATAACTAAACATATATTATTAATCAACGCAATCACAATGATAACAGACACGTATTATTAATCACATTATCAATACGATGATAGTGATAAAATATGAAGGAGGAGAATTATAATAAAAATGATAAATAATAATAAACATATTATTATTTTTAAGAATAGTATTAAAAAATAATAAAAATAATACTACTAATAATAAAAATAATACAAATTAATAATAATAAATAACATTGATTAAGTTGGTTGGACATTTGATTGCAGGACTGTTGGATATCGATCTCTGCCTTAGACTTTGTACAGGATTTCCACCGCAAAATCATTTTATTTTGGGGTAAGTACGTGATCGTAACACGGATTTATATTAATATGAAAATAATATTAATATTAATATTAGTATTAGTATTAATAATAATATTAATAGTGATATTTACATATTTCTATTCATATTTGTATTAGTCCCTGTGCTTTTATTGATGTTCAAGCTCACGTCCAAGTTCACGTCGACATTTACGTATATGTTGATATTATTTATATACATTTTATAATAATTATAATTTTATTTATATTTATAATTATATTTATATTGTTTATATTTTTATTTATATTAGTTCTTGTACTTTTACTTATGCTCAAGCTCACGTTC
>NW_021626789.1:0-2689 GCF_004785775.1 Grammomys surdaster
ATATATTCACATCATCGTCGTATTTACAGTAATATATTCACATCATCACCGTATTTACAGTAATATATTAACATCATCACTGTATTTACAGTAATAGATTTATATCATCACCGTATTTACAATAATATATTTATATCATCACCGTATTTACAGTAATATATTCTTCCTCCTAATCCTAGTTGATGAAAGATATACATGTAGCCTATAATAAACATGCATGCGTGTGTAAAAAATGCATTCCTCATATTATATATATAATAAAAATGATGGATAAATAGTAATAAATAAAAACATCATACATTACGTTTCTAATAAATGCTGTGAATAAGAAATAAATATATGGAAACAAATATATATTATATATAATAAATGTAAAGAATGATAAACATAGAAGTAAATATATCACATATATCATACATAATGAATAAATGTACGTATATGAATATATTATGCAGATAATTACGATGAATGTAAGAATAATATGTAGCATTTGTAAAGTACGTGTCCATTTATTATAAATAATGTATGTAATAAACAAAATAAATATATATGTAAATTTTATAGATATTATAGATATATTATAATATATCTACATTATAATATATATTATATATTATATATTTTTATATTTAATAATGTATATATAAATTATATATATGTTTACATATCAAATATATAAGTATTATATATACATATAAATATATATAAATATTATAGATATGTTATATCTATAATAAATATAATAAATACATATATCTATATATTTTATATATAATGAATACACATAAATATAATAAATACATATATCTATATGTTTTATATATGATGAATACGCATAGATTATTACATAAAATATATAATACACATAATAAAAACATAACATGTATAAATATATTACAAATATTACATGTGATCTATAAAAATACATATATGAATAAATGAATATATATCTTATATATTTTTAAGTATTATAGGTATGAAATCCACGAGTTGACATGTCGTAATTCGGTAAAGAAATCCGTATTTTTCCATCGAACTCTCTTTTTCCCCTCTTCCTCCTCCAGGTTTATCGGAAAAGTTTAAAATTGCGTTTTCTATTTTCTAGGACTCCTGCTGCTCTTTCCACCTGACTTTTCAAAACTGGTTCCAGCCGGTGAAGCACAGATGTATACGTGATGACGTTCGTGTAGAAAAACAACATCTGGGTTTCTTCTATTTATATTATTATTATTAAATTCTGGTATTTATTTTATTATTATTTTTAAATTCTGCTATTTATTTTATTATTATTATTAAATTCTGCTGTTTATTCTATTATCATTATTATTATTATTATTATTATCTCTACGTCCAGCATCAAAATTCTGCTATTTATATTATTATTATTATTAAATTCTGCTATTTATTATATTATTATTAAATTCTGCTATTTATATTATTATTATTATTAAATTCCGCTAATTATATTATTATTATCATTAAATTCTGGTATTTATTTTATTATTGTTATTAAATTCTGCTATTTATTTTATTATTATTATTATTATTATTATTATTATTATTATTATTAAATTCTCCTATTTATATTATTATTATTATTATTATTAAATTCTGGTATTTATTTTATTATTATTATTAAATTCTGCTATTTATTATATTATTATTATTAAATTCTGCTATTTATTATCAGTATTATTTTTAAATTCTGCAATTTATTTTATTATTATTATTATTATTAAATTCTGCTATTTATATTATTATTATTATCACTATTAAATTCTGCTATTTATTATATTATATTATTATCATTATTAAATTCTGCTATTTATTATTATTATTATTAAATTCTGCTATTTATTATTATTATTCTTAAATTCTGCTATTTATTATATTATATTATAATTATTATTATTAAATTCTGCTATTTATATTATTATTATCATTATCACTGTTAAATTCTGCTATTTACTATATTATTATTATTAAATTCTGCTATTTATTATGTTATTATTATTAAATTCTGGTAATTATTATTATTATTATTAAATTCTGCTATTTATTATATGATTATTATTATTATTAAATTCTGCTATTTATTATATGATTATTATTATTAAATTCTGCTATTTATTATATGATTATTATTATTAAATTCTGCTATTTATTCTATGATTATTATTATTAAATTCTGCTATTTATTATATTATTATTAAATTCTGTCATTTATTATATTATCATTAAATTCTATTTATATTATTATTATTATTATTATTATTACTAAATTGTGCTATTTATCATATTATTATTATTATTATTATTATTAAATTCTGTTATTTATTATATTATCATTAAATTTTGCTATTTATATTATTATTATTATTATTATTATTATTATACCAAACGAAACATATAAATTGATTTTTTTCTGTAGTTAAATGCAGAAATTCGATTTTTTTCATGAAATTTTTTTATGTAGTTAAATGCAGAAATTCGATTTTTTTACATAAAATGTTTTTTTATGTAGTTAAATGCAGAAATTCGATTTTTTTACATAAATTTTTTTTATGTAGTTAAATACAGAAATTTGATTTTTTTACATAAAATGTTTTTTATGTAGTTAAATGCAGAAATTCGATTTTTTTACAAAATTTTTTTATGTAGTTAAATGCAGAAATTCGATATTTTACAT
>NW_021626790.1:0-2793 GCF_004785775.1 Grammomys surdaster
ATATATTCACATCATCGTCGTATTTACAGTAATATATTCACATCATCACCGTATTTACAGTAATATATTAACATCATCACTGTATTTACAGTAATAGATTTATATCATCACCGTATTTACAATAATATATTTATATCATCACCGTATTTACAGTAATATATTCTTCCTCCTAATCCTAGTTGATGAAAGATATACATGTAGCCTATAATAAACATGCATGCGTGTGTAAAAAATGCATTCCTCATATTATATATATAATAAAAATGATGGATAAATAGTAATAAATAAAAACATCATACATTACGTTTCTAATAAATGCTGTGAATAAGAAATAAATATATGGAAACAAATATATATTATATATAATAAATGTAAAGAATGATAAACATAGAAGTAAATATATCACATATATCATACATAATGAATAAATGTACGTATATGAATATATTATGCAGATAATTACGATGAATGTAAGAATAATATGTAGCATTTGTAAAGTACGTGTCCATTTATTATAAATAATGTATGTAATAAACAAAATAAATATATATGTAAATTTTATAGATATTATAGATATATTATAATATATCTACATTATAATATATATTATATATTATATATTTTTATATTTAATAATGTATATATAAATTATATATATGTTTACATATCAAATATATAAGTATTATATATACATATAAATATATATAAATATTATAGATATGTTATATCTATAATAAATATAATAAATACATATATCTATATATTTTATATATAATGAATACACATAAATATAATAAATACATATATCTATATGTTTTATATATGATGAATACGCATAGATTATTACATAAAATATATAATACACATAATAAAAACATAACATGTATAAATATATTACAAATATTACATGTGATCTATAAAAATACATATATGAATAAATGAATATATATCTTATATATTTTTAAGTATTATAGGTATGAAATCCACGAGTTGACATGTCGTAATTCGGTAAAGAAATCCGTATTTTTCCATCGAACTCTCTTTTTCCCCTCTTCCTCCTCCAGGTTTATCGGAAAAGTTTAAAATTGCGTTTTCTATTTTCTAGGACTCCTGCTGCTCTTTCCACCTGACTTTTCAAAACTGGTTCCAGCCGGTGAAGCACAGCTGTCTACGTGATGACGTTCGTGTAGAAAAACAACATCTGGGTTTCTTCTATTTATATTATTATTATTAAATTCTGCTATTTATTTTATTATTATTATCATTATTATTATTAAATTCTGCTATTTATTATATTATTATTATCATTATTAAATTCTGCTATTTATTATATTATTATTATTAAATTCTGGTATTTATTTTATTATTATTTTTAAATTCTGCTATTTATTTTATTATTATTATTAAATTCTGCTGTTTATTCTATTATCATTATTATTATTATTATTATTATCTCTACGTCCAGCATCAAAATTCTGCTATTTATATTATTATTATTATTAAATTCTGCTATTTATTATATTATTATTAAATTCTGCTATTTATATTATTATTATTATTAAATTCCGCTAATTATATTATTATTATCATTAAATTCTGGTATTTATTTTATTATTGTTATTAAATTCTGCTATTTATTTTATTATTATTATTATTATTATTATTATTATTATTATTATTAAATTCTCCTATTTATATTATTATTATTATTATTATTAAATTCTGGTATTTATTTTATTATTATTATTAAATTCTGCTATTTATTATATTATTATTATTAAATTCTGCTATTTATTATCAGTATTATTTTTAAATTCTGCAATTTATTTTATTATTATTAAATTCTGCTATTTATATTATTATTATTATCACTATTAAATTCTGCTATTTATTATATTATATTATTATTATCATTATTAAATTCTGCTATTTATTATTATTATTATTAAATTCTGCTATTTATTATTATTATTCTTAAATTCTGCTATTTATTATATTATATTATAATTATTATTATTAAATTCTGCTATTTATATTATTATTATCATTATCACTGTTAAATTCTGCTATTTACTATATTATTATTATTAAATTCTGCTATTTATTATGTTATTATTATTAAATTCTGGTAATTATTATTATTATTATTAAATTCTGCTATTTATTATATGATTATTATTATTATTAAATTCTGCTATTTATTATATGATTATTATTATTAAATTCTGCTATTTATTATATGATTATTATTATTAAATTCTGCTATTTATTCTATGATTATTATTATTAAATTCTGCTATTTATTATATTATTATTAAATTCTGTCATTTATTATATTATCATTAAATTCTATTTATATTATTATTATTATTATTATTATTATTACTAAATTGTGCTATTTATCATATTATTATTATTATTATTATTAAATTCTGTTATTTATTATATTATCATTAAATTTTGCTATTTATATTATTATTATTATTATTATTATTATTATACCAAACGAAACATATAAATTGATTTTTTTCTGTAGTTAAATGCAGAAATTCGATTTTTTTCATGAAATTTTTTTATGTAGTTAAATGCAGAAATTCGATTTTTTTACATAAAATGTTTTTTTATGTAGTTAAATGCAGAAATTCGATTTTTTTACATAATTTTTTTTATGTAGTTAAATACAGAAATTTGATTTTTTTACATAAAATGTTTTTTATGTAGTTAAATGCAGAAATTCGATTTTTTTACAAAATTTTTTTATGTAGTTAAATGCAGAAATTCGATATTTTACAT
>NW_021626791.1:0-2823 GCF_004785775.1 Grammomys surdaster
TTTTACTTATGCTCAAGCTCACGTTCAAATTCACTTTGATGTTTACGCATACGTTGATATTATTTATATACATTTTATCATAATTATATTTATATTTATAAATATTTATATTTATATTATTTTTATTTTTATTTATATTTGTTCTTGTACTTTTATTTATCTTCAAGGTCACTTTCAAGTTCACGGTCACATTTAATTTTATCTTTGTATTATTTGCATACATTTTATAATAATTATGATTATATTTATATTTATAATTATAATTATATAATTATATTGTTTATATTTTATTTATATTAGTTCTAATACTATTTATGCTCAAGCTCATGTTCAAATTCAGTTTGATGTTTACGTATATGTTGATATTATTTATATACATTTTATCATAATTACATTTATAATTATATTTATATTTATATTATTTTTATTTTTATTTATATTTGTTCATATTATTTATATACATTTGATAATTATATTTATATTTATATTTATATATAGAAATATTTATATTTGTTCTCGTCCTTATATTTATGTTCAAGCTCACGTACAAGTTCATGTCCACATTTAATTTTATGTTTATATTATTTGCATATGTTTTATAATAATGATAATTATAAGTACAATTATATTTATATGATTTATATTTTTATTTATTGTATATTTATTGATATTTACATCTGCGTTTCAGGTGACACGTACATCTACATGCGTGTTGGTATTTATATTTGAATTATGTTCACGTGGAGATTCATGTTCATGTTATTTCTATTCTTATCAATATCCATATTTTATTTTATATCTTTTTTATTTTGTATTCAGATTCATATACAAATCCATATCATCTATATCTGTTTTTATATCTTTATTCTATCTGTAACTGTATCTGTATTAATTTGTATTTAAAATATATACGTATTTATAGTTCTAGTTCGAGTCATAGTATTTAAATTTCTGATAATATTTACACACACATGTAAATTTATACTATCATTCCTGTTCATACTAACATTGACTTTGACAATTTTATTTATAATAACTTCATTTATTATGTATTATATATTATATATTATAATATAATATACTCATCATATATTATATATTATAAATTACATATTACGTATTACGTATTACATATTACGTATTATGTATTACGTATTATGTATTATATATTATATATTATGTATTATATATTATATAGTATATATCATGTATTATATATTATGTACTATATATTATATATTACATATTATGTATTACATATTATGTATTATATATTATGTATTATATATTTTATATGATATATTATATATTATATTATATATTATAATTATATATTATAATATATTCATTTATATTAACATTTCCATTCCGTTTGTACTCACATTAACGATATTTATCTTCACATTTATATCACTAATCACACTTCCGTTTCCATTTTCTTACATTTACACAAATGCTATTATTAATATTTCCGTTCATAGTCACATTTTATTTTCGTTCATATTAATATATTTACGTTAATATTATTTCTATTCACGTCTGTATTTTTCATATTCATATGATTTTTATTATTATTCACGGGTCTCCGTATTTAACGTAAACTGGATTAACGTTTTCATTTCTCTTATATCTGATTAAAATATCTGATTGATTAAAAAAATCCAATAAAAGTTATCCAATAGAAATATTCAATAGAAATCCAATAAATAAAATACGCCATAAAATAATCAATGAACAATATCCAATGAAAAAATAGGCAATCAAAAATACCCAATAAAAATATCCACTAAAAAAATACAATGACAAATATATCCAAAAATATCCAATAAAAAATAAGTGATAAAAATATTCAGTAATAAATATATTTTATAAAATACGTCCAATATGAAAAATATGCAATAAAAAATTAAAACGAATAAGACAATTAAAAAATATTCCCAGATGCTAATAGGATGTAAATAAATGTACATAAATGAAACATCCAATAAAAGTTTTTTTTAAAAGATGGGCTGTGCAAAAGAAGCGTAAGTGATTCCGTGCACTCAAAAAGGAATCAATCAAGTTTTATAAGACACACACATTTAAATATGTTATATAATTTATATGAAGCATGTAATTTATATACAGTCACGTAATTCATATAATTTTACATAATTTACATAATTTATATGAATAACATAATTTATTGATTTTATATGAGTTATATAATTTATCTAATTCGTATAATTTATACAGATTATGTCTTATAGAATTTATATACACACGTAATTAATATAATTTTACATAATTTACATAATTTATATAAATAACATAATTTATTTATTTTATATAAGTTATATAATTTATCTAATGCGTATAATATATATAATTTATGTTTTATAGAATTTACATAATTTTACATAATTTTCATGATTTATATAACTTTGATAAATTATATAAATTCATAAACACATATAACACGCATAATTTTAAGTAATTTGCAGACTTCATACAACGTTCAGTTACATAGAAGCTTAAGTATATACATGTACACCATCGAATGATATTGCTGTGCTGATTCCAGTCACATTTTTGTTATGTTTAAATAATATACTTACAATATATTGTAAATATGTTAAATATATTGCATATATTTAAAATTAATGTAAATTACATTAAATATATTATATATTTAAAATATATTGTAATTACATCGTATTTACAGTAATATATTTACATCATCGTCCTATTTACAGTAATATATTTATATCATCACCGTATTTACAGTAATATATTTACATCATCGTCGTATTTACAGTAATATATTCACATCATCGTCGTATT
>NW_021626792.1:0-1976 GCF_004785775.1 Grammomys surdaster
GCTCTCCTAGGGAACTTCCATAGTCGTAGGCTAAACTGAGCTAACCTACCCGGCCCCAAAACAAAGAAAAACAAACCAGCACCTCCATAGGGTCAGACTTTTATCCTCCCCACATGCTGTTGCCCTGTTCTCCCCTGGGATATTTAACTTGTCTGTCATATTTAATTTACACGTTATATTTAATTCATAAGTTATATTTAATTTATTTGTGATATTTAATTTATGTAATATAGTTCACGTATATGGTGTGTTTAATGTACACGGCATGTTTAACATGTACAGCGTACGTATTGTTGGCAGCCTATCTACCGTGCACAGCGCGTCTAACGTATATGGTGTATCTCGTGTATACAGTGTGTTTAACGTATGCAGTGTATTGAGTGTATATGGAGCTTTTAATATACATGGTGCATTTCATGTGCACGGCATGTTTAACGTATACAGTCTGTATGTATTTCGTATATTTCATATAAATAGGCATAAACCACGTGACCTCTCTGCCTTACCCTCCCTCCTCGCCATCACCTTTGCTCGATCTCCTGAATAAACCTCCTGTGGAACCCTGTGTCCTGGCACACTCGGTCATGAGCCACGTGCATTGAACAACATGTATGTATGCCGTAAACACACATGAAGCCAGATGAAATATGGCCTGATATGGTGGGAGTAGTTGGAGTGAATTTACATATATATACATACATATACATATTATATATATGTATATATATACATATATATATAATATAATATAAATTTATATAAACGCATATATATAAATTTATACAAATTTTTACATAAATTTATATAAATATATATACATGTATATAATATATAATATATTTTATATTATATATATTATATTTATATATTATATAATATACATTATATATTATATATTATATTATATTATAATTATATAATAATTATATTATATTATATTATATTAGATTAGATTAATATATATATATTAAATTGTATATAATATGATACTGTATATAATATAAAATTATATTATATAATATAAGATATGTATGTAATACTTTGTAGTATATTACATATACTATATTATATATTATAATTTTTATAATTCATTAATATTATATATTATTATAAATTATTATGTATTGTATATTATATATTATTATATTATATATATTATTATGTATTATATATTATTATAATTCATTATCTAATATACCAATGTAATTATATCAATATGATATACTATATTGATTAAGATATATATTGAGATATATATTAAGATTTATATTGATGTTATATTAATATATTTTATCCTATTGTGTAGTGTGTCATATACATAATATTGTACCATATTTTATATGTATGGTATTATGTATTATACAATATAATTATAGTAATATGATGCATTGTATTAAGATATATGTTAAGGTTATATTGATATATTATATCCTATTATATAGTGTGTCATATGCATAATATTATACCATATTTTATATGTATGGTACTATATATTATACTATATACAATACCATATAATATAATCATATCAAAATATAATATTGATCATCATAATAAATGATATAATCAATATACATTTGATTATATCAATGTATAATATTGACTCGTAATATGTTAATAATTATTACCTGGTCAATATTATATTCACATACTATATTGTTATATAATATACATTATATTATATAGGCTATAGAACATACATATAGATATTAATAGATGTGTATTCATATCTATTGATTATAATATCACTGCCATGACTCACTATCTGCTCGCCTGCTATAGGGGAGTGTGGATTCTCTTCCTGTGTCAGTTGTGGAAGACGTCCACCTTACCGGAGATACCTCGTGATGTCATGTCCATGATGTCACATCGTGATGTGACACCCATGATGTCATAACCATGATATCACAGCGTGCTGTCACAGCGTGCTGTCATACCCATGATGTCACAGCGTGATGTCATGTCCGTGATGTCAC
>NW_021626793.1:0-1290 GCF_004785775.1 Grammomys surdaster
TTTTTTATGTAGTTAAATGCAGAAGTTCGATTTATTTTACATAAAATTTTTCTATGTCTTTAAATGCTGAAATTTGATTTTTTTACATAATTTTTTTATGTAGTTAAATGCAGAAATTCGGTTTTTTTACATAAATTTTTCTTTGGCCAGTGAATAGGATTCAGCGAAAATAATACAACCATCCATCAGAATAATCAGGGGCGACAAAGGAAAATAATTAGGAAAATAAAAAATTAGCCAAAAAAATATATTCTTCAATTTGTTAACATTTATCATGTTTATCATACGTGTGATACATAAAATATATTTATCTATACGTTGACTTATATTTACGACGTATGAAACGTAAAAGGAGATTGAATACTTTCAAGGAAAAGTGTTCGATGAAATCGAAGACGTTGTTGAAACAATTACTGATAATAATTCAGATAATTGATAGCCATTAATCAATAACAACCAATCAAGGTAATAAATAATAATAGAAATTACTGATAATAATGATGGATAAGAATGACTACTCATAATAATTTAAAAAATTTCCTTGTGAAATTGAACGCAATTTCAGGAAAATGTCTGATAAAAGAGAATATTTGCACTGAAAAAAAAAAATGTCCGAGACAATTGAAGACGTCGTCGAAAAAAATAGTGATTAAAAAACACGAAAAACGGGGAACAGGTAGACAGCACAATATAAAACATATATGGAAAAAACTTTATTACAACGGTGACAAATAGAGAAAAAAGTATAAAAAATTGAAAACTTTAAAAAAATTTTCTTTTCTAAAAAAATATTAAAGACGAAAAAGGGAAAAAAATTCTCATGGAATTAAATGTGATTTAAGGGAAACTTCTGATAAAATTGAATATTCGCACGGAAAAATGTTTGATAGAATTAAAGGCATTTTTTGAATAGACTAGAGATAAAAAAAATAAGATACTGAAAATATATTATTACTACAGGACACGTATGGAATAAATTTGATTAAGTAATGACAGATACAAGAAGTGTATGAAACAGTTCAATCTTTTAATAAGAAATCCCCCCCCAAAAATTAAAGATTGAGAAGGAAAAATTTTTTATAAAACTGAATGCAACTTAAAGAAAGTTTCTGATAAAATAGAATGTTCGCGTGGAAAAAGTATTTCTTAAAATGAAGACCCTGTTGAAAGACTTGATGAAAATTAAGATCAATTGTGAAAATTTAATGAAAAAAATTCAAAACCCACATGGAAAAAATTTGACTAAAATGATGACAAATACTTTAAAATGTATGAAAAAGTAACTTATAA
>NW_021626794.1:0-1976 GCF_004785775.1 Grammomys surdaster
GCTCTCCTAGGGAACTTCCATAGTCGTAGGCTAAACTGAGCTAACCTGCCCGGCCCCAAAACAAAGAAAAACAAACCAGCACCTCCATAGGGTCAGACTTTTATCCTCCCCACATGCTGTTGCCCTGTTCTCCCCTGGGATATTTAACTTGTCTGTCATATTTAATTTACACGTTATATTTAATTCATAAGTTATATTTAATTTATTTGTGATATTTAATTTATGTAATATAGTTCACGTATATGGTGTGTTTAATGTACACGGCATGTTTAACATGTACAGCGTACGTATTGTTGGCAGCCTATCTACCGTGCACAGCGCGTCTAACGTATATGGTGTATCTCGTGTATACAGTGTGTTTAACGTATACAGTGTATTGAGTGTATATGGAGCTTTTAATATACATGGTGCATTTCATGTGCACGGCATGTTTAACGTATACAGTCTTTATGTATTTCGTATATTTCATATAAATAGGCATAAACCACGTGACCTCTCTGCCTTACCCTCCCTCCTCGCCATCACCTTTGCTCGATCTCCTGAATAAACCTCCTGTGGAACCCTGTGTCCTGGCACACTCGGTCATGAGCCACGTGCATTGAACAACATGTATGTATGCCGTAAACACACATGAAGCCAGATGAAATATGGCCTGATATGGTGGGAGTAGTTGGAGTGAATTTACATATATATACATACATATACATATTATATATATGTATATATATACATATATATATAATATAATATAAATTTATATAAACGCATATATATAAATTTATACAAATTTTTACATAAATTTATATAAATATATATACATGTATATAATATATAATATATTTTATATTATATATATTATATTTATATATTATATAATATACATTATATATTATATATTATATTATATTATAATTATATAATAATTATATTATATTATATTATATTAGATTAGATTAATATATATATATTAAATTGTATATAATATGATACTGTATATAATATAAAATTATATTATATAATATAAGATATGTATGTAATACTTTGTAGTATATTACATATACTATATTATATATTATAATTTTTATAATTCATTAATATTATATATTATTATAAATTATTATGTATTGTATATTATATATTATTATATTATATATATTATTATGTATTATATATTATTATAATTCATTATCTAATATACCAATGTAATTATATCAATATGATATACTATATTGATTAAGATATATATTGAGATATATATTAAGATTTATATTGATGTTATATTAATATATTTTATCCTATTGTGTAGTGTGTCATATACATAATATTGTACCATATTTTATATGTATGGTATTATGTATTATACAATATAATTATAGTAATATGATGCATTGTATTAAGATATATGTTAAGGTTATATTGATATATTATATCCTATTATATAGTGTGTCATATGCATAATATTATACCATATTTTATATGTATGGTACTATATATTATACTATATACAATACCATATAATATAATCATATCAAAATATAATATTGATCATCATAATAAATGATATAATCAATATACATTTGATTATATCAATGTATAATATTGACCAGGTAATAATTATTAACATATTACGAGTCAATATTATATTCACATACTATATTGTTATATAATATACATTATATTATATAGGCTATAGAACATACATATAGATATTAATAGATGTGTATTCATATCTATTGATTATAATATCACTGCCATGACTCACTATCTGCTCGCCTGCTATAGGGGAGTGTGGATTCTCTTCCTGTGTCAGTTGTGGAAGACGTCCACCTTACCGGAGATACCTCGTGATGTCATGTCCATGATGTCACATCGTGATGTCACACCCATGATGTCATAACCATGATATCACAGCGTGCTGTCACAGCGTGCTGTCATACCCATGATGTCACAGCGTGATGTCATGTCCGTGATGTCAC
>NW_021626795.1:0-2829 GCF_004785775.1 Grammomys surdaster
TTTTACTTATGCTCAAGCTCACGTTCAAATTCACTTTGATGTTTACGCATACGTTGATATTATTTATATACATTTTATCATAATTATATTTATATTTATATTTATAAATATTTATATTTATATTATTTTTATTTTTATTTATATTTGTTCTTGTACTTTTATTTATCTTCAAGGTCACTTTCAAGTTCACGGTCACATTTAATTTTATCTTTGTATTATTTGCATACATTTTATAATAATTATGATTATATTTATATTTATAATTATAATTATATAATTATATTGTTTATATTTTATTTATATTAGTTCTAATACTATTTATGCTCAAGCTCATGTTCAAATTCAGTTTGATGTTTACGTATATGTTGATATTATTTATATACATTTTATCATAATTACATTTATAATTATATTTATATTTATATTATTTTTATTTTTATTTATATTTGTTCATATTATTTATATACATTTGATAATTATAGTTATATTTATATTTATATATAGAAATATTTATATTTGTTCTCGTCCTTATATTTATGTTCAAGCTCACGTACAAGTTCATGTCCACATTTAATTTTATGTTTATATTATTTGCATATGTTTTATAATAATGATAATTATAAGTACAATTATATTTATATGATTCATATTTTTATTTATTGTATATTTATTGATATTTACATCTGCGTTTCAGGTGACACGTACATCTACATGCGTGTTGGTATTTATATTTGAATTATGTTCACGTGGAGATTCATGTTCATGTTATTTCTATTCTTATCAATATCCATATTTTATTTTATATCTTTTTTATTTTGTATTCAGATTCATATACAAATCCATATCATCTATATCTGTTTTTATATCTTTATTCTATCTGTAACTGTATCTGTATTAATTTGTATTTAAAATATATACGTATTTATAGTTCTAGTTCGAGTCATAGTATTTAAATTTCTGATAATATTTACACACACATGTAAATTTATACTATCATTCCTGTTCATACTAACATTGACTTTGACAATTTTATTTATAATAACTTCATTTATTATGTATTATATATTATATATTATAATATAATATACTCATCATATATTATATATTATAAACTACATATTACGTATTACGTATTACATATTACGTATTATGTATTACGTATTATGTATTATATATTATATATTATGTATTATATATTATATAGTATATATCATGTATTATATATTATGTACTATATATTATATATTACATATTATGTATTACATATTATGTATTATATATTATGTATTATATATTTTATATGATATATTATATATTATATTATATATTATAATTATATATTATAATATATTCATTTATATTAACATTTCCATTCCGTTTGTACTCACATTAACGATATTTATCTTCACATTTATATCACTAATCACACTTCCGTTTCCATTTTCTTACATTTACACAAATGCTATTATTAATATTTCCGTTCATAGTCACATTTTATTTTCGTTCATATTAATATATTTACGTTAATATTATTTCTATTCACGTCTGTATTTTTCATATTCATATGATTTTTATTATTATTCATGGGTCTCCGTATTTAACGTAAACTGGATTAACGTTTTCATTTCTCTTATATCTGATTAAAATATCTGATTGATTAAAAAAATCCAATAAAAATTATCCAATAGAAATATTCAATAGAAATCCAATAAATAAAATACGCCATAAAATAATCAATGAACAATATCCAATGAAAAAATAGGCAATCAAAAATACCCAATAAAAATATCCACTAAAAAAATACAATGACAAATATATCCAAAAATATCCAATAAAAAATAAGTGATAAAAATATTCAGTAATAAATATATTTTATAAAATACGTCCAATATGAAAAATATGCAATAAAAAATTAAAACGAATAAGACAATTAAAAAATATTCCCAGATGCTAATAGGATGTAAATAAATGTACATAAATGAAACATCCAATAAAAGTTTTTTTTAAAAGATGGGCTGTGCAAAAGAAGCGTAAGTGATTCCGTGCACTCAAAAAGGAATCAATCAAGTTTTATAAGACGCACACATTTAAATATGTTATATAATTTATATGAAGCATGTAATTTATATACAGTCACGTAATTCATATAATTTTACATAATTTACATAATTTATATGAATAACATAATTTATTGATTTTATATGAGTTATATAATTTATCTAATTCGTATAATTTATACAGATTATGTCTTATAGAATTTATATACACACGTAATTAATATAATTTTACATAATTTACATAATTTATATAAATAACATAATTTATTTATTTTATATAAGTTATATAATTTATCTAATGCGTATAATATATATAATTTATGTTTTATAGAATTTACATAATTTTACATAATTTTCATGATTTATATAACTTTGATAAATTATATAAATTCATAAACACATATAACACGCATAATTTTAAGTAATTTGCAGACTTCATACAACGTTCAGTTACATAGAAGCTTAAGTATATACATGTACACCATCGAATGATATTGCTGTGCTGATTCCAGTCACATTTTTGTTATGTTTAAATAATATACTTACAATATATTGTAAATATGTTAAATATATTGCATATATTTAAAATTAATGTAAATTACATTAAATATATTATATATTTAAAATATATTGTAATTACATCGTATTTACAGTAATATATTTACATCATCGTCCTATTTACAGTAATATATTTATATCATCACCGTATTTACAGTAATATATTTACATCATCGTCGTATTTACAGTAATATATTCACATCATCGTCGTATT
>NW_021626796.1:0-1289 GCF_004785775.1 Grammomys surdaster
TTTTTTATGTAGTTAAATGCAGAAGTTCGATTTATTTTACATAAAATTTTTCTATGTCTTTAAATGCTGAAATTTGATTTTTTTACATAATTTTTTTATGTAGTTAAATGCAGAAATTCGGTTTTTTTACATAAATTTTTCTTTGGCCAGTGAATAGGATTCAGCGAAAATAATACAACCATCCATCAGAATAATCGGGGCGACAAAGGAAAACAATTAGGAAAATAAAAAATTAGCCAAAAAAAATATATTCTTCAATTTGTTAACATTTATCATGTTTATCATACGTGTGATACATAAAATATATTTATCTATACGTTGACTTATATTTACGACGTATGAAACGTAAAAGGAGATTGAATACTTTCGAGGAAAAGTGTTCGATGAAATCGAAGACGTTGTTGAAACAATTACTGATAATAATTCAGATAATTGATAGCCATTAATCAATAACAACCAATCAAGGTAATAAATAATAATAGAAATTACTGATAATAATGATGGATAAGAATGACTACTCATAATAATTTAAAAAATTTCCTTGTGAAATTGAACGCAATTTCAGGAAAATGTCTGATAAAAGAGAATATTTGCACTGAAAAAAAAAATGTCCGAGACAATTGAAGACGTCGTCGAAAAAAATAGTGATTAAAAAACATGAAAAACGGGGAACAGGTAGACAGCACAATATAAAACATATATGGAAAAAACTTTATTACAACGGTGACAAATAGAGAAAAAAGTATAAAAAATTGAAAACTTTAAAAAAATTTTCTTTTCTAAAAAAATATTAAAGACGAAAAAGGGAAAAAAATTCTCATGGAATTAAATGTGATTTAAGGGAAACTTCTGATAAAATTGAATATTCGCACGGAAAAATGTTTGATAGAATTAAAGGCATTTTTTGAATAGACTAGAGATAAAAAAAATAAGATACTGAAAATATATTATTACTACAGGACACGTATGGAATAAATTTGATTAAGTAATGACAGATACAAGAAGTGTATGAAACAGTTCAATCTTTTAATAAGAAATCCCCCCCCAAAAATTAAAGATTGAGAAGGAAAAATTTTTTATAAAACTGAATGCAACTTAAAGAAAGTTTCTGATAAAATAGAATGTTCGCGTGGAAAAAGTATTTCTTAAAATGAAGACCCTGTTGAAAGACTTGATGAAAATTAAGATCAATTGTGAAAATTTAATGAAAAAAATTCAAAACCCACATGGAAAAAATTTGATTAAAATGATGACAAATACTTTAAAATGTATGAAAAAGTAACTTATAA
>NW_021626797.1:0-5000 GCF_004785775.1 Grammomys surdaster
TTTAGGCCAGCCTGAGCTACATAAGACCCTATCTAAAGGAGGAAAAGGAGTCAGAGGGTGTGTGTGTAAGGAGCTGGAGAACTGGCTCAATGGATAAGAGCACTTGTTCTTGCAGAGGACCTGGCTGGATTCCCAGAACCCACATGGTGGCTCACAACCATCTGTAACTCCAGTCCCAGGGAATCCAATGGCCTCTTCTGACCTCTACGGGCACCAGACATGCACACGATGCACACATATACGTGCAAAATACTTGTATTCAAAAATAATAAAGTTAATAAATCTAAAAAGGCTCTTTAAAGGAGAGAGAGCAGGAGGCTACGGCTCTGTGGTAAAACACTTGTTCAGCCTGCTCCAGGCCTGGAATTCCAGGCCCAGGAAAGGTGGAGTGATTGGCAAGTGGATTATAATGAACAATATCTACCATATTCAGTAAGAACTGACCTTACAGAGAAATGTATTTTAGTGTGTATGTATATAATAATATATATATACATATATATATACACACACACACACACACACACACACACATACACATATATAGGCATGCTAAAAGAGGTCTTCTGTGTAAATAAAGGATACATCAGCTATAATGAGAATCCTATTAGAAGCAAGGTTATTTTTAGGAGGAGGGCTCTGGCTACACAAAATAAGGAAAGGGCACCTCCTGCTCAATAAAGCCAGCTGAACTCTTTCCTCGCACAACTGCCAGAAATAGGCATAGCACGGCTTAAAGAAGGGGAAAAGTCTATAAATAAAAATAGAAAAAGGGAGAAAGACTACTAACCAAAACAAGAAAAACAGACTAATCTCAGCACATGCAACGCGAGCATACGCGGGCACACACTAGCACACACAGGCAGGCACGGGCACACATACACACAAACAGGCACACACACAGCTACAGAGTACCTGCCTGGCACACATGCGGCTCTGGACTCTGTGATGCTCTTATGTTGGACTCCTTGGCCAAGGAGTTTAAGGATTGACTTCACAAGGCCCAGCCACCTGTTACATTGTTACTTTGGCTCATCTATTTTCAGAGGCAACCTTGACAGCACAGCCAGAGACTACACCACCATGGCAACAGAGGCAGCAGTGTGCTGGAGGATGAATTTTAAAGGAGTGACTTATAGCCCGTGCAGGGCTAGAAATAAACAAATCCTTAGTGTCTGTTACTGAGACACTGTCACTGACACACATTACCACCCGGCACACTAGGACTCTCGGGTCTTCCCACTCACCACTTGGACATCAGATGTTCCAAGATGTCAACTGCTGTACCACAGGATCCCCCAGAAGGAGAAATTTTAACTAATGTATTTGTGTGTGTACACACGTATAGTTCGTGTGGCATATGTTTGTGTGTACCTAGGCACGGGTGTGTCCGTGCATGTGTTCATAAGCCAGAAGTTGACACCAGATGTTTTTCTCTTTTAGTTTTTGCAGCTGTTTCCCTGAACCTGGAGCTCACAGGGTTAGCCAGACTAGCTGCCAGGAAGTTTCAGGGTCCCTCCTATCTCCACCTCCCCAGTGTTAGTGTTATCAAACTTAGAGATCACACCCTGTACCCCAAGTCAGGCCTAAACAGCTGTCCAGGGAGCCAGAGAAACATGAAAAGCAGCAAAAGGAGGCGTATCTAATGTGCTTGAGTTGGAAAGAGGCTGGCTCTTTTTTTTTTTTTTTTTTTTTTCCGAGACAGGGTTTCTCTGTGTAGTCCTGGCTGTCCTGGAACTCACTCTGTAGACCAGGCTAGCCTCGAACTCTCGAACTCAGAAATTCGCCTGCCTCTCCCTACCAAGTGCTGGGATTAAAGGCGTGCACCACCACCACCCAGCAAGGCTCGCTCTTTTGATTGGCTAACATGGATGAGTGGCAGGGCCTGATGTGGGATGCGGGCTGTAATGTCCAAGTTCCATAATCCTGGGATTACAAATGAGGACTGCCAGGGCTGAAGAAATGGTTCAGGGCTAAGAGGACTTGCTCTTATAGGGGTTCAGTTCCCAGCACCCACATGATGACTCACAAGCCGTAGCTCCAGATCCAGAAAATCTGATGCCCTCTTCTGACTTCCGAAAGTACCAGGCACATGGTATGTATACATGCAGGCAACACACTCATAGACATAAAATAAAATAATCTTTATTTTTATTTTTTTAGGGAGGGCTATTTTACTTGGACTGCTAGGGATGCAAACTCAAGACCTCGTGGGTTTGTGGCAAGCTCCTTACCTACTGAGCCAACACCTTCTGTGTCCCTAAAATGCAAGACAGTTTCCAAGGTGAGTCATATACTCCAAAGAGGAAACAGATTCTAGTAGACAGCATTTAAAAGCGGGAGACTGGCATTTCACACACAGCTCAGCGCAAGCCCCGCTGTCTCTGCGGACCATGACTTTCCTCCCTTACATTTGCTCCGCTCTGCGGTTCAAGTGACCGGTACCTTGGACAGGCAATAAAGGAAGGGGCTTTTTGCTGTTGTGCATTCATTCCTATTGCTTTGGGGCAATGAAGAGGAACCCTGGGATGGAGGGTCTCACACACACTAGGCAGAGCCTTGCTGAGTTAAATCTGAGAATCTAGACTCAGGTAAATTGAGCCTTTGTAAATGAAATCAGAGCTAGCACAAGAAGAGGAGGAGTCAGTTCTACTAACCACCTGTCCACTCTGCACCCTGAGGTTGGGTTTCAGACCGGGGACCAGCAGTTGAGGAGTATAGTTAATATACCAAATTGGACCTGGCCTCCAGGTTCTCCCAGCATCCCTCAGCTTCTCCCTGTTATAGGACATGGCTGGCATACCCCTCTTCCAGAAGAAACTCTTCCCTAAATAATCCAGACATTTTGGTCTCTCTCTGCCTCTCTCTTCTCCCTCTGCACCTGTCCTCTCTCTGAAAGGCAACTTCACTGACCCCCTCCCCTGCCCCCACCTGTGTGATTGTTAAACTCCCACGAGAGCTGCCCCACCCCCCCATAAACCTGCAGTTTTACTTTAATTTGACTTGAGTTGACCCATTTGACCTGCAGAGATAACTTCTTGCCTAGTGCAACCTAAACTAAAAGTCCCAGCTAGGGAGAACTTAGTTGGCTCTGGGTGTTTAGTGCAAGAATGAAGAACAGCAACAAGAACAGAAGAAACCACAGGTTTAGGAAGTGATTGAGAGTCTCTTCTGGGGTGACTCTTTCTGTGGGCGGAGGCAATTAGCAGGACTCATAGTGTCAACATTGCAAGGTGTGGCTGATTAGCCATCCAGAAAGCTCCAAAAAGTGCCAACAAAAGCAGAACTCAAGAGATTATCCCACAGGGATGAGCCGCACCCAGGGGCGTGTACCAGGCAAAGCTTCCAGTCTGTAGCTGGGGTGGACAGGTCCTACCCCTGATTCCAAGAAACACCCAGGGCAGATCTGTACCTAGCTTGGAACAACACAGCTACTGCCCCAAAGCTGCAGTCGATGAGCCCTGGAAAGCAACACCCACACTCCCCCTCTCCACCCCGCTGTACCTTTTTACTTTGTTCTCAGTTTAAAAGAAAACACAAAAAAAAGAAAGAAAGAAAGAAAGAAAGAAAGAAAGAAAGAAAGAAAGAAAGAAAGAGAAAAAAGAAAAGGTCTTAGAAGGCCCTTGGGGTAAGTTCTTCGGCCAAGTCTCCAGCTGAGACTGAGGCCAGGACAACCCTGAGGAGAAAGCCACTCTACAGATGAAAAACAGATGAAGGTGTGAAGGAGCCTCTTATGAGGCTACTGATTTGGCTGCTTTTGATCTCAGAACTCTTATCTTTAAAAAATAAAATGGCTGGGTCAGAGAGATGACTCAGCGGTCAAGAACACTTGCAGCTCTTTCAAGATAGCTAGGTTCAGTTCCCAGCACCTGCTTACACATGACTGTAACTTCAGTTCCTGAGCACGTAACATCCTCTCCTGTCCTGTATGGGTATCAACCACGCGCGTGGTGCAATCAAAAACAGCTATACACATAAAACTTCAAAAAATTAAATCATTCATTCATCAGTGGGGCTGTGGTACCTGTAATCCCAGAGCTTGAGGTAGAATTTAATGCTGGCTTGGGCTACAGAGAGAGTTCAGTGCTAACCTGGGCTACATACAGAGATCCTGTCTCACATGCCCACCAAAAAAAATAAAAACTAAAATAAACTAATAAAAATAAACACTGATTGTGACAGACAGAATCAATACTAAGAGGGAGAGATGGGGTGGGGAAGAAAGGAGGAGGAAAGGGGAGACAAAGTCCAGGACAAGAGTGAGCAAGAGGCCCAACAACTGTAGCTAATGGCTAATTTTAAATACACTCAACCATCTCAGAAGTGTTTTTCTTGAAGAGCCAAGAGGGGATTACTCCATTTAGACAACTAATAGCCTAATTATTATTATTATTTTTTTTAACAGAAAAAGCGACTACTACCAAGGTCTTTCTCAGCCAGTTCTTGGCAGGAAGACTCATGTACATACAGCCATATCTACAGGCCATAAGTCATCCTGTCCAAAACCGTAATTACACTTGGCTATGTCCAAATTTCCATCACACACGGTCCAAAAGAGGTGAACAATTGAATTGTGACTCTGTGGACTCTTGATTTGGACACTGTGCCTTTATAAAAGAGGGAAAACAGCCTAACAAAAAATAATAGGCTTTCAAGGCAGGTGTGGTAGGTCACACCTGTAATCCCAGCACTTGGGTGCTGAGACTAGAGGACTACAGAAAGTGTGAGGCTAGCCTGGGTGACAAAGTTCTAGACCAAGGTGGGCTAGAGAGCAAGACCCTATTGCAGAAACAAAACAAAACTAAAACAAAAAACCACAGGTGCACAGTAGAGACGGCTCAGCAGTTAAGAGCATTTGTGATTCTTGCAGAGGACCCAGGTTCAATTTCCAGAACTCAGATGGAGGCTCACAACCATCTGTGACTTCATTGCCAGCTGATCCAATGCCCTCTTCTGACCTCCCTGAGTAGCAGCCACCAAGGCGGTGCTCAAAAATATAT
>NW_021626798.1:0-2146 GCF_004785775.1 Grammomys surdaster
ACTACTACCAAGGTCTTTCTCAGCCAGTTCTTGGCAGGAAGACTCATGTACGTACAGCCATATCTACAGGCCATAAGTCATCCTGTCCAAAACCGTAATTACACTTGGCTATGTCCAAATTTCCATCACACACGGTCCAAAAGAGGTGAACAATTGAATTGTGACTCTGTGGACTCTTGATTTGGACACTGTGCCTTTATAAAAGAGGGAAAACAGCCTAACAAAAAATAATAGGCTTTCAAGGCAGGTGTGGTAGGTCACACCTGTAATCCCAGCACTTGGGTGCTGAGACTAGAGGACTACAGAAAGTGTGAGGCTAGCCTGGGTGACAAAGTTCTAGACCAAGGTGGGCTAGAGAGCAAGACCCTATTGCAGAAACAAAACAAAACTAAAACAAAAAACCACAGGTGCACAGTAGAGACGGCTCAGCAGTTAAGAGCATTTGTGATTCTTGCAGAGGACCCAGGTTCAATTTCCAGAACTCAGATGGAGGCTCACAACCATCTGTGACTTCATTGCCAGCTGATCCAATGCCCTCTTCTGACCTCCCTGAGTAGCAGCCACCAAGGCGGTGCTCAAAAATATATGCAGGCAAAATACTCATATCCATAAAACAAAAATTTTAAAATAATGATCATTAAGGAAAAAAAAGGCTCAGAAAAAAAAGGTAATTTGTCCCCATCTTCAATAGACTGAGGCTGAGTCTCCAGCTTGCAAGGCGTAACTCATGCCCCAGTAACCAAAAGCGACTCAAGCTGCCAAGCTTTCTGGGGGGTTAGATACCACTTCCTTATCTCTCACCCCTGTCATTAAGCTAAAGAGCTATTTTTTTAAGTACTAAGAAAACCACACTCAGCAACCAGGGATCGTGAAAGAAGGTAGTGTGTGTGTGTGTGTGTGTGTTTATGCGCGTGCACACGTGTGTATGTGAGGATGCGTGTACCCGTGCCTCACCTGAGCCTGAGGAAGTTGTCAGGTGTCCTGCTCTATCACTCTGCATCTCATTCATTCCCTTGAGACAAGGTCTCTCACTGAACCTGGATCTAGGCTGGCAGTCAGCAAGCCTGGGAATCCTCCTGTCTTCACCACTACCCCTAATACTCCAATACACACAGTGGCACACCCAGTTTTTGTCTGTTCATTTTGCTTTGAGACAGGGTTTCATCTTGTGTAGCCCAAGTTGTTCTAGAACTTGATATATAGACCAGGCTAGCCTCAAATTCAGAGATTACTGGCCCCTGCCTTCTAAATGTTGTACCACTACACCAGCTCAAGCACAGCTGCTTAAAATTTTATTTTATTGTTTTTTTTTTAAAATGTGGATGAATATGCTTGGTATGCACTCTAGACCACTCTATACCAGCCTCTTAAAGTAATAATTTTCAAGTTAAAAGATTTTAGTCAGGGAGGTCTAGAGAGATGGCTCACCAGTTAAGAGCACTTGCTATTCTTGCAAAGGTCTGTAGTTAAATTCCCAACCCCCACAGCAGGTGGCTGGCTCACAACTCAAGTTCCAACACTCTCTTCTGGCCTGCCAGGCACTGCACTCATGTGCATATAGCCACACACTGACAGACAGACACATACATACACACGCATGCACACACACACACACACACACACACACACACACAAATAACAAATTAAATCCTTATTTTAAAATGTATTTTATTCTAGGGGCTGGAAGTGTGGCTCAGTGGTAGAGCACCTCCCTGGTTATGTGCAAGGCCCTAGCTTTGATCTCTCAAACCTGCCCTCCGAAAAGGACTTCTTACTCCACAAGCAGTGTTACTCTGGGACAAAGAGTATTCATTTGAACTTTTGGTTTGTAAACTGTCTTAGGAGGCAATGCGGTGAACCAGGGCAGGAGCTGGGGCTCAGTGGTAGAATGTGTAGATCGGACATATCTATATAGATCCAGCCTAGCACACGTGAGGTCCTAGGCTCAATCCCCGGTACGGGGTGGGCAGATGCCTGAAACTCTGGAGAACATCATCTGTGCGGGTGGTAAACACGAAGCTTGGAAGGATACATTTTGATCATCTCTGAGCCCTTAGACCTCCCAGTCTGTTTGCTTGCAGGTGAAGGATTTGACGTTTTTCAGAAACCTGGCCTGGCCTGTCTCTTCCCAAAGCTATTTTCAGTA
>NW_021626799.1:0-2368 GCF_004785775.1 Grammomys surdaster
TTTAGGCCAGCCTGAGCTACATAAGACCCTATCTAAAGGAGGAAAAGCGGGCGGAGGGTGTGTGTGTACGGAGCTGGAGAACTGGCTCAATGGATAAGAGCACTTGTTCTTGCAGAGGACCTGGCTGGATTCCCAGAACCCACATGGTGGCTCACAACCATCTGTAACTCCAGTCCCAGGGAATCCAATGACCTCTTCTGACCTCCACGGGCACCAGACATGCACACAATGCACACATATACGTGGAAAATACTTGTATTCAAAAATAATAAAGTTAATAAATCTAAAAAGGCTCTTTAAAGGAGAGAGAGCAGGAGGCTACGGCTCTGTGGTAAAGCACTTGCTCAGCCTGCTCCAGGCCTCGAATTCCAGGCCCAGGAAAGGTGGAGTGATTGGCAAGTGGATTATAATGAACAATATCTACCATATTCAGTAAGAACTGACCTTACAGAGAAATGTATTTTAGTGTGTATGTATATAATAATATATATATACATATATATATACACACACACACACACACACACACACACATACACATATATAGGCATGCTAAAAGAGGTCTTCTGTGTAAATAAAGGATACATCAGCTATAATGAGAATCCTATTAGAAGCAAGGTTATTTTTAGGAGGAGGGCTCTGGCTACACAAAATAAGGAAAGGGCACCTCCTGCTCAATAAAGCCAGCTGAACTCTTTCCTCGCACAACTGCCAGAAATAGGCATAGCACGGCTTAAAGAAGGGGAAAAGTCTATAAATAAAAATAGAAAAAGGGAGAAAGACTACTAACCAAAACAAGAAAAACAGACTAATCTCAGCACATGCAACGCGAGCATACGCGGGCACACACTAGCACACACAGGCAGGCACGGGCACACATACACACAAACAGGCACACACACAGCTACAGAGTACCTGCCTGGCACACATGCGGCTCTGGACTCTGTGATGCTCTTATGTTGGACTCCTTGGCCAAGGAGTTTAAGGATTGACTTCACAAGGCCCAGCCACCTGTTACATTGTTACTTTGGCTCATCTATTTTCAGAGGCAACCTTGACAGCACAGCCAGAGACTACACCACCATGGCAACAGAGGCAGCAGTGTGCTGGAGGATGAATTTTAAAGGAGTGACTTATAGCCCGTGCAGGGCTAGAAATAAACAAATCCTTAGTGTCTGTTACTGAGACACTGTCACTGACACACATTACCACCCGGCACACTAGGACTCTCGGGTCTTCCCACTCACCACTTGGACATCAGATGTTCCAAGATGTCAACTGCTGTACCACAGGATCCCCCAGAAGGAGAAATTTTAACTAATGTATTTGTGTGTGTACACACGTATAGTTCGTGTGGCATATGTTTGTGTGTACCTAGGCACGGGTGTGTCCGTGCATGTGTTCATAAGCCAGAAGTTGACACCAGATGTTTTTCTCTTTTAGTTTTTGCAGCTGTTTCCCTGAACCTGGAGCTCACAGGGTTAGCCAGACTAGCTGCCAGGAAGTTTCAGGGTCCCTCCTATCTCCACCTCCCCAGTGTTAGTGTTATCAAACTTAGAGATCACACCCTGTACCCCAAGTCAGGCCTAAACAGCTGTCCAGGGAGCCAGAGAAACATGAAAAGCAGCAAAAGGAGGCGTATCTAATGTGCTTGAGTTGGAAAGAGGCTGGCTCTTTTTTTTTTTTTTTTTTTTTTCCGAGACAGGGTTTCTCTGTGTAGTCCTGGCTGTCCTGGAACTCACTCTGTAGACCAGGCTAGCCTCGAACTCTCGAACTCAGAAATTCGCCTGCCTCTCCCTACCAAGTGCTGGGATTAAAGGCGTGCACCACCACCACCCAGCAAGGCTCGCTCTTTTGATTGGCTAACATGGATGAGTGGCAGGGCCTGATGTGGGATGCGGGCTGTAATGTCCAAGTTCCATAATCCTGGGATTACAAATGAGGACTGCCAGGGCTGAAGAAATGGTTCAGGGCTAAGAGGACTTGCTCTTATAGGGGTTCAGTTCCCAGCACCCACATGATGACTCACAAGCCGTAGCTCCAGATCCAGAAAATCTGATGCCCTCTTCTGACTTCTGAAAGTACCAGGCACATGGTATGTATACATGCAGGCAACACACTCATAGACATAAAATAAAATAATCTTTATTTTTATTTTTTTAGGGAGGGCTATTTTACTTGGACTGCTAGGGATGCAAACTCAAGACCTCGTGGGTTTGTGGCAAGCTCCTTACCTACTGAGCCAACACCTTCTGTGTCCCTAAAATGCAAGACAGTTTCCAAGGTGAGTCATATACTCCAAAGAGGAAACAGATTCTAGTAGACAGCATTTAAAAGCGGGAGACTGGCATTTCACACACAGCTCAGC
>NW_021626800.1:0-1016 GCF_004785775.1 Grammomys surdaster
GGCTATATTACAATCTATAAACTGTCAGTGTAGGTCATACAAACCCTTTGCAGAAGACAAAGAGATAGTGAGACTTGGCCATCCTAAGTATCAATTAACGGCCAGGTGCAGAGGTGCAAAGACTGACATCCCTGCACCAGGGTGGCTCAAGCAGGAGGAATGAAATTTCAAGGTCAGCCTGGAATACATAGCACAAATTCCAGTCTCAAAAATTAACCAGAGGAGGTGGGATGAACTGGAACTGAGGGTAGCCCTCTATGGTAGAGAGCTTACCCCAGCAGAAGAGAATGGGAAAGTCTTTATAATTTGTAATTATATAATTATAAATGTAATTATAGTTTAATTATAAGTTTAAACTAGAAAATTCAGGAGGGATGCCAGGAAATATAAAGAATCCAGCAAATAAGACCCAGTGAAGGGCCTGGTTTAGTGACATACACCTTCTAAGTCCAGTGCTCAAGAGGCAGAGGCAGGAGGATCTCAGTGAGTTCAAGGCCAACCTGGTCTACATAGTAAGCGCTCTAGGTTAGCCAGATCTATAGAGACCCTGTCTCAAAAAATAAAAAATAAATAAAAAGCCCAGTGAAGGTTTAAACTGATTATAGTAAGACCTAAATTAACAGTAACTTTCCACTCTTCAGTTGATTCATTTCTTTTAAATAAGCATGAAGATAGCCAGGCAGTAGCGGCACATACATTGGGAAGCAGAGGCAAGTGGATCTCTGAGTTTGGGGACAGTCTGGTCTACAGAGTTCTAGAAGAGCCAGGGCTACACAAAAAAAAAAAAACCCTGTCTTGAAGGGGGGCAAACAAACAAACAAAAATAAAAGCATTAAGATGAATGTTTTTCCCAGTGCAAAAAGACACAGATTAGAAACTTCAGAATGAGGCCTTCACATAGCTAATATAATTAGACCATAATGGGGAAGGTGTCTGTGTGAGTGTGTGTATCTGTTATATGTGTACTTGTCTCTGTGTGCATGGTGTGTGTGTGAATGTCAATGTCTCTGTATGTA
>NW_021626801.1:0-1966 GCF_004785775.1 Grammomys surdaster
TATTGCTTTGGGGCAATGAAGAGGAACCCTGGGATGGAGGGTCTCACACACACTAGGCAGAGCCTTGCTGAGTTAAATCTGAGAATCTAGACTCAGGTAAATTGAGCCTTTGTAAATGAAATCAGAGCTAGCACAAGAAGAGGAGGAGTCAGTTCTACTAACCACCTGTCCACTCTGCACCCTGAGGTTGGGTTTCAGACCGGGGACCAGCAGTTGAGGAGTATAGTTAATATACCAAATTGGACCTGGCCTCCAGGTTCTCCCAGCATCCCTCAGCTTCTACCTGTTATAGGACATGGCTGGCATACCCCTCTTCCAGAAGAAACTCTTCCCTAAATAATCCAGACATTTTGGTCTCTCTCTGCCTCTCTCTTCTCCCTCTGCACCTGTCCTCTCTCTGAAAGGCAACTTCACTGACCCCCTCCCCTGCCCCCACCTGTGTGATTGTTAAACTCCCACGAGAGCTGCCCCACCCCCCCCATAAACCTGCAGTTTTACTTTAATTTGACTTGAGTTGACCCATTTGACCTGCAGAGATAACTTCTTGCCTAGTGCAACCTAAACTAAAAGTCCCAGCTAGGGAGAACTTAGTTGGCTCTGGGTGTTTAGTGCAAGAATGAAGAACAGCAACAAGAACAGAAGAAACCACAGGTTTAGGAAGTGATTGAGAGTCTCTTCTGGGGTGACTCTTTCTGTGGGCGGAGGCAATTAGCAGGACTCATAGTGTCAACATTGCAAGGTGTGGCTGATTAGCCATCCAGAAAGCTCCAAAAAGTGCCAACAAAAGCAGAACTCAAGAGATTATCCCACAGGGATGAGCCGCACCCAGGGGCGTGTACCAGGCAAAGCTTCCAGTCTGTAGCTGGGGTGGACAGGTCCTACCCCTGATTCCAAGAAACACCCAGGGCAGATCTGTACCTAGCTTGGAACAACACAGCTACTGCCCCAAAGCTGCAGTCGATGAGCCCTGGAAAGCAACACCCACACTCCCCCTCTCCACCCCGCTGTACCTTTTTACTTTGTTCTCAGTTTAAAAGAAAACACAAAAAAAAGAAAGAAAGAAAGAAAGAAAGAAAGAAAGAAAGAAAGAAAGAAAGAAAGAGAAAAAAGAAAAGGTCTTAGAAGGCCCTTGGGGTAAGTTCTTCGGCCAAGTCTCCAGCTGAGACTGAGGCCAGGACAACCCTGAGGAGAAAGCCACTCTACAGATGAAAAACAGATGAAGGTGTGAAGGAGCCTCTTATGAGGCTACTGATTTGGCTGCTTTTGATCTCAGAACTCTTATCTTTAAAAAATAAAATGGCTGGGTCAGAGAGATGACTCAGCGGTCAAGAACACTTGCAGCTCTTTCAAGATAGCTAGGTTCAGTTCCCAGCACCTGCTTACACATGACTGTAACTTCAGTTCCAGAGCACGTAACATCCTCTCCTGTCCTGTATGGGTATCAACCATGCACGTGGTGCAATCAAAAACAGCTATACACATAAAACTTCAAAAAATTAAATCATTCATTCATCAGTGGGGCTGTGGTACCTGTAATCCCAGAGCTTGAGGTAGAATTTAATGCTGGCTTGGGCTACAGAGAGAGTTCAGTGCTAACCTGGGCTACATACAGAGATCCTGTCTCACATGCCCACCAAAAAAAATAAAAACTAAAATAAACTAATAAAAATAAACACTGATTGTGACAGACAGAATCAATACTAAGAGGGAGAGATGGGGTGGGGAAGAAAGGAGGAGGAAAGGGGAGACAAAGTCCAGGACAAGAGTGAGCAAGAGGCCCAACAACTGTAGCTAATGGCTAATTTTAAATACACTCAACCATCTCAGAAGTGTTTTTCTTGAAGAGCCAAGAGGGGATTACTCCATTTAGACAACTAATAGCCTAATTATTATTATTATTTTTTTTAACAGAAAAAGCGACTACTACCAAGGTCTTTCTCAGCCAGTTCTTGGCAGGAAGACTCAT
>NW_021626802.1:0-3797 GCF_004785775.1 Grammomys surdaster
TGTCTGTCTGTCTGTCTGTATTGTGTGCATTAGTGTGTGAATGCTGGTGCACACCAGCCACAGCAGCATTAGTTCAGATCTTAGGACACCTCAGGGCAGACCCCCACCTTCCTTCCTGTTTGAGCCAGGGAGCTTCGATAGTCTTTCTGCTGCATAGGCCAAACTAGCTGCATCCAGAAAGCCTCCTGGCTGCCATCAGACACTTGTTACGTGTCCAGCTTTTATGTGGGTGCTTGAGATTCAAATTCTGGTCCTCATGCTTGTGCACTTTTACCCACTGAGCCAGCCCCTGAGACCATCTCTTGAACCATATTTTAAACGCTTTGCTGGTTTGTATTTTCCATAGCAATCCAATTGTTCCTCCTCTGTTCTACTGCATCCTGTACACGTTAGGCAAGGACTCCGCTATCAACCTACATCCCCGGTTCTGGTTTCAAAACATAATTGGTTTCAAAACGTTAGTGAACTTCTCCAGTGTGTCCTCTGATTGTGTCTGCCTTGCATGTAACCCTGTCTCCAAGCACTGGGCCCCAGCAGGAGGCCAAGAATGTATCTGTGAAGCGTGTACTTTCATTATGGCCCAAATGCTAACCTGCAACTTAGCATAACTACATTTAACATGCAGCTCCATTGCTCCTCCAATGGAGCCCTCCTTTCAGTCAAGCCCACGACCTCATGCTAGGCAGAATGCCTCCACCCTGTATTGTATGATCCTCTGCCCTTCAACACGGTGGGCCTGGTTCGAGCAGTGGCTTCCTTTGCAAAGAGTCCTAGAAGTCAAAGATAGCAATGCCAAGAGATGCAAACTTGCAGCAGACACTCTCCATTCATTTGAAAGAACCAACTGCCATGTCATAAAATGGGTGACGTGGGAGGAAATGGAAAGTGGCCTCCTAGGGGCCTGTTTTTATTTGACAGCCACACAGAAAGTAGGGACCTCAGTTCTCTAACTACAAGGGACTTTATTTTGTTACAACCATGTGAGCCTTCCAGAAAGAAGGGAGTGTCAACCTCCTGAGACCCTGAGCAGTGGACCTACCAGGTCACACCCTGACTTGTAGGTAGACGCTGGGAAATGATAACCTTCCCGAGCTGTCTTGCAGCATTATTTAGTGTGAGCATGCTCGTATCACAGCATGGTGCCTGAATCCTTCAGTCGTGGCAGCACGTGTCATTATCTGACCCATCATCTCCTCAACACAAGGGTCTTTTTTTTATTAAAAAATTGTTTATTTGATATATGTGAATACACTGTCAATGTCTCTAGATACACCAAAAAAGGGCATCAGATCCCATTACAGATGGTTGTGAGCAACCATGTGGTTGCTGGGAATTGAACTCAGGACCTCTGGAAGAACAGTCAGTGCTCTTAACCCCTGAGCCATCTCACCTGGGTGTCTTCTTTTTTTTTTTGGTTTTTCGAGACAGGGTTTCTCTGTGTAGTTCTGGCTGTCCTGGAACTCACTCTGTAGACCAGGCTAGCCTCGAACTCTCGAACTCAGAAATCCGCCTGTCTCTGCCTCCCAAGTGCTGGGATTAAAGGCGTGTGCCACCACTGCCCAGCTGAGAAATAATATTCAAAGGTATTTTTTTTTTAAAAAAAAAAGGGTGTAGTGGCACACGTCCCAGCATTCACAGAGGCAGGCTGATCTCAGTAAGTTAGTTTTAGGCCAGCCTGGTATACATAGTGAGTTTCAGGACAGGCAGAGTTACATAGCGAGAAAGAACCTGTCTCAAACCATGGAAATAATGTGTAAGCCAGGGCAGTAGAGCCTGGCTGAATCTAAAAACCTTGTAGACAGCATGGAAGACAGACTACCTCCTACTGCCGCAGAAAGATTGCTACAACAAGCCAGTTGCCTCTTCTCTTTTGCCTTTCTGCATAATAGAGGGATGTGTGTGCATTTGTGTATGAGTTTGTGTGTCTGTGTGTTTGCGTGTAAGTGTGTTGTTTGTGCTTGTATTTGGGGTGTGGTTTTATGTATTCCTGTGTGTGTATTAGTGTGGATTGAGCCTCTCTCTATGTGTATTTTTGAATGTGTGTGTGTATCTGCATGTACATGTGGCCATGTGTGTAGGTGTTTGTACAATATAGTCAGTGTGTATGAGCACACATACATTCACATATATGTGTTTACCCAGGTATGAGTGAGCATCTGTGTACTCATGTTGAGCATATGTGTAGGTGTTGATGCTTGTATGAGCTTTTGTGGGTGTGGTTGCTTGTATGTGTGAATGTGTGTATATATGTGTCTGTCTGACTGGCTGACTCTTTGTATCCGTGTTCTCATAAATATGTTTCTGTTTTTCTGCATATGTTTATGTTCAGTTACTCATGGAAGGAACATCTTTAACAATGATTGTACCCACCTTATGTGAGAAAGTACTATGGCCACTCAGGTGCTTACCAATTTGTATCCATCGAACATTGCCTGAAGCCTCTCAAACTTTTGCATGTCCACCCTGGAGCAAAGGGACAAAACACCCTTTAAATGTAAATATAAAAATTCTCAGGAGTTTGTAGAAGCAAAATCATATTCATCCACAATAAAATCATTTGGAGGAAACTAAAGGAATGGGGTACACGAAGATTAGGAGGAATTTTCTATGACAAATCTAGGTGTTAGGGAGGCAGAAAAATTGGCTGGGCCCTTGTGTCCCTTCTCTGTCCTGGGTGAAGGGTAACAGTTCACTGGATGATCAGGGGTTCACTCTTGCCCCCTTCAGCCTGTTTTCTTCTCATCCTCAATGCCAGCTAGCATTTTCTTTCCACTTCTGCCTAACACTGGCTCAGTTATCCTTGGTTGTGGAACTTAGCCTGGATTTTGTTCTTTGAGAGATTAGAGAACCAGTGTGCTTGCAGCTGCTCGCAACACAAACAGAATTCCCATAGTCATGCTGAGGTGTGAGAACAGGTCTGTCTCAGTGCAGTGCAGCCCACTTAGCCTCCTGATGCACTAAAGCTGTGTCTGCAGCACTCAGTCACACCTTTTATTCCAACTTGTTCACACTGTGTTAAAATTGACTACATGTAAATTTGGGAGAGATGAGGACCCTTCAGATATTGCTGTTGGCATTAAATGATAGAGCCCTGGCAGAAGTCATGTACAATTCTTCAGAATGTTGAACTGCAGTCTCCAGGTGACCCAGTGAATCCATAATGAGAAGTGTTTGTCCACAGAGAAACTTGGGGACATTTGGGTTTGAACAGCATTCCTCAGTGCAGCCCCAAATTGAGACTATCTGAATGTCCATCATTCAAAGAATGAAAATGTACAATGTGCCCAGCCCTTCCATGGAATGTATTTTGGTATGAAGTCATACATCATTTGGCCATGAGATCATCAGCATTCTGTTAGAAAATTAAATCCCAGGTACAATCACCTTACAGGCATTAAAGTTTATGAAGATTTTCTAGTTTCTTGACCTCATTGCTTTGTGTAAGAAGTGAGGCATTCTGTGGTTAAGACAGCTCCTTTTGGAGAAAAGTGTTTATTTTGAAGCAACAAGGAAGCAGTGGGTGAGAGTAAGGGGCTGTCCTTGCTGGAGAACCAACCCTTTACTATACAGCCTGGAGAACTTGCTAAGTGTGCTTTGCTACAAGGACAAGGACTCCCATGGGTCCACTTGTCTGTGAACTTTGCCAGATGTCTCTGTCTCCTCTGCCCACTGTGTTTTTTCTCCATCCAACAAAAGTTAACTTTCTTTTCTACACTAGTACAGGTTATTTCCACGTGCATTAAGATTAATTAGGAAACTAAAGATGTGATAGTAATGTACTGTGCTTTTGTGTGTTC
>NW_021626803.1:0-3960 GCF_004785775.1 Grammomys surdaster
TGTCTGTCTGTCTGTCTGTATTGTGTGCATTAGTGTGTGAATGCTGGTGCACACCAGCCATGGCAGCATTAGTTCAGATCTTAGGACACCTCAGGACAGACCCCCACCTTCCTTCCTGTTTGAGCCAGGGAGCTTCGATAGTCTTTCTGCTGCATAGGCCAAACTAGCTGCATCCAGAAAGCCTCCTGGCTGCCACCAGACACTTGTTATGTGTCCAGCTTTTATTTACTCATTCATTCATTCAAAACAGTTTCTCTGTGTAGTCCTGAGTGTCCTGGAACTCACTCTGTAGACCAGACTGCCCTTGAACTTATAGAGATCCACCTGTCTCTGCCTCCTGAGTGCTGAGATTTAAGGTGTGAGCCACTGGCCTGTCCAGCTTTTATGTGGGTGCTTGAGATTCAAATTCTGGTCCTCATGCTTGTGCACTTTTACCCACTGAGCCAGCCCCTGAGACCATCTCTTGAACCATATTTTAAAAGCTTTGCTGGTTTGTATTTTCCATAGCAATCCAATTGTTCCTCCTCTGTTCTACTGCATCCTGTACACGTTAGGCAAGGACTCCGCTATCAACCTACATCCCCGGTTCTGGTTTCAAAACATAATTGGTTTCAAAACGTTAGTGAACTTCTCCAGTGTGTCCTCTGATTGTGTCTGCCTTGCATGTAACCCTGTCTCCAAGCACTGGGCACCCAGCAGGAGGCCAAGAATGTATCTGTGAAGCGTGTACTTTCATTATGGCCCAAATGCTAACCTGCAACTTAGCATAACTACATTTAACATGCAGCTCCATTGCTCCTCCAATGGAGCCCTCCTTTCAGTCAAGCCCACGGCCTCATGCTAGGCAGAATGCCTCCACCCTGTATTGTATGATCCTCTGCCCTTCAACACGGTGGGCCTGGTTCGAGCAGTGGCTTCCTTTGCAAAGAGTCCTAGAAGTCAAAGATAGCAATGCCAAGAGATGCAAACTTGCAGCAGACACTCTCCATTCATTTGAAAGAACCAACTGCCATGTCGTAAAATGGGTGACGTGGGAGGAAATGGAAAGTGGCCTCCTAGGGGCCTGTTTTTATTTGACAGCCACACAGAAAGTAGGGACCTCAGTTCTCTAACTACAACGGACTTTATTTTGTTACAACCATGTGAGCCTTCCAGAAAGAAGGGAGCGTCAACCTCCTGAGACCCTGAGCAGTGGACCTACCAGGTCACACCCTGACTTGTAGGTAGACGCTGGGAAATGATAACCTTCCCGAGCTGTCTTGCAGCATTATTTAGTGTGAGCATGCTCGTATCACAGCATGGTGCCTGAATCCTTCAGTCGTGGCAGCACGTGTCATTATCTGACCCATCATCTCCTCAACACAAGGGTCTTTTTTTTTATTAAAAAAATTGTTTATTTGATATATGTGAATACACTGTCAATGTCTCTAGATACACCAAAAAAGGGCATCAGATCCCATTACAGATGGTTGTGAGCAACCATGTGGTTGCTGGGAATTGAACTCAGGACCTCTGGAAGAACAGTCAGTGCTCTTAACCCCTGAGCCATCTCACCTGGGTGTCTTCTTTTTTTTTTTGGTTTTTCGAGACAGGGTTTCTCTGTGTAGTTCTGGCTGTCCTGGAACTCACTCTGTAGACCAGGCTAGCCTCGAACTCTCGAACTCAGAAATCCGCCTGTCTCTGCCTCCCAAGTGCTGGGATTAAAGGCGTGTGCCACCACTGCCCAGCTGAGAAATAATATTCAAAGGTATTTTTTTTTAAAAAAAAAGGGTGTAGTGGCACACGTCCCAGCATTCACAGAGGCAGGCTGATCTCAGTAAGTTAGTTTTAGGCCAGCCTGGTATACATAGTGAGTTTCAGGACAGGCAGAGTTACATAGCGAGAAAGAACCTGTCTCAAACCATGGAAATAATGTGTAAGCCAGGGCAGTAGAGCCTGGCTGAATCTAAAAACCTTGTAGACAGCATGGAAGACAGACTACCTCCTACTGCCGCAGAAAGATTGCTACAACAAGCCAGTTGCCTCTTCTCTTTTGCCTTTCTGCATAATAGAGGGATGTGTGTGCATTTGTGTATGAGTTTGTGTGTCTGTGTGTTTGCGTGTAAGTGTGTTGTTTGTGCTTGTATTTGGGGTGTGGTTTTATGTATTCATGTGTGTGTATTAGTGTGGATTGAGCCTCTCTCTATGTGTATTTTTGAATGTGTGTGTGTATCTGCATGTACATGTGGCCATGTGTGTAGGTGTTTGTACAATATAGTCAGTGTGTATGAGCACACATACATTCACATATATGTGTTTACCCAGGTATGAGTGAGCATCTGTGTACTCATGTTGAGCATATGTGTAGGTGTTGATGCTTGTATGAGCTTTTGTGGGTGTGGTTGCTTGTATGTGTGAATGTGTGTATATATGTGTCTGTCTGACTGGCTGACTCTTTGTATCCGTGTTCTCATAAATATGTTTCTGTTTTTCTGCATATGTTTATGTTCAGTTACTCATGGAAGGAACATCTTTAACAATGATTGTACCCACCTTATGTGAGAAAGTACTATGGCCACTCAGGTGCTTACCAATTTGTATCCATTGAACATTGCCTGAAGCCTCTCAAACTTTTGCATGTCCACCCTGGAGCAAAGGGACAAAATACCCTTTAAATGTAAATATAAAAATTCTCAGGAGTTTGTAGAAGCAAAATCATATTCATCCACAATAAAATCATTTGGAGGAAACTAAAGGAATGGGGTACACGAAGATTAGGAGGAATTTTCTATGACAAATCTAGGTGTTAGGGGGGCAGAAAAATTGGCTGGACAGTTGTGCCCCTTCTCTGTCCTGGGTGAAGGGTAACAGCTCAGTGGATGATCAGGGGTTCACTCTTTCTCCCCTTCAGCCTGTTTTCTTCTCATCCTCAATACCAGCTAGCATTTTCTTTCCACTTCTGGCTAACACTGGCTCAATTATCCTCGGATGTGAAACTTAGCCTGGATTTTGTTCTTTGAGAGATTAGAGAACCAGTGTGCTTGCAGCTGCTTCGAACACAAACAGAATTCCCATAGTCATGCTGAGGTGTGAGAACAGGTCTGTCTCAGTGCAGTGCAGCCCACTTAGCCTCCTGATGCAGTAAAGCTGTGTCTGCAGCACTCAGTCACACCTTTTATTCCAACTTGTTCACACTGTGTTAAAATTGACTACATGTAAATTTGGGAGAGATGAGGACCCTTCAGATATTGCTGTTGGCATTAAATGATAGAGCCCTGGCAGAAGTCATGTACAATTCTTCAGAAAGTTGAACTGGAGTCTCCAGGTGATCCAGTGAATCCATAATGAGAAGTGTGTGTCCACAGAGAAACTTGGGGACATTTGGGTTTGAACAGCATTCCTCAGTGCAGCCCCAAATTGAGACTATCTGAATGTCCATCATTCAAAGAATGAAAATGTACAATGTGCCCAGCCCTTCCATGGAATGTATTTTGGTATGAAGTCATACATCATTTGGCCATGAGATCATCAGCGTTCTGTTAGAAAATTAAATCCCAGGTACAATCACCTTACAGACATTAAAGTTTATGAAGGTTTTCTGGTTTCTTGACCTCATTGCTTTGTGTAAGAAGTGAGGCATTCTGTGGTTAAGACAGCTCCTTTTGGAGAAAAGTGTTTATTTTGAAGCAACAAGGAAGCAGTGGGTGAGAGTAAGGGGCTGTACTTGCTGGAGAACCAACCCTTTACTATACAGCCTGGAGAACTTGCTAAGTGTGCTTTGCTACAAGGACAAGGACTCCCATGGGTCCACTTGTCTGTGCACTTTGCCAGATGTCTCTGTCTCCTCTGCCCACTGTGTTTTTTCTCCATCCAACAAAAGTTAACTTTCTTTTCTACACTAGTACAGGTTATTGCCATGTGCATTAACACTAACTAGGAAACTAAAGATGTGATAGTAATGTACTGTGCTTTTGTGTGTTC
>NW_021626804.1:0-1398 GCF_004785775.1 Grammomys surdaster
TCTCTGTGTGCATGGTGTGTGTGTGAATGTCAATGTCTCTGTATGTATGTGCATGAGTGTGGGTCTGTTTCTCACCTGTGTCTGTGTATAAGTGTATGTGTGAATATGTATGTAAAAGGTTTCTTTTATTTGCCTGAAGTAATTATCACCTCCGAGGCTTAACTAATCCTGGAAACTTCTAGCCTTCATACAATCTCATCTAGGCCTAGTAAATTTTCAGATTCTAAGTTTCATTATTGAATAAGCTCGTCCTTTCTTGTTCTTTCTGAACTCTGGGTGGCTGGTCAACTCAGCTCTTCTGGCTCAAAACTCTTCTCCACACTAACTGATTCAATCTGGCTTCTCTCGGCTTCTCCTAAATTGTTCTGCTTGGCCTCATACTAACTTTGGCAATCTGTTCTAATCGTCTGGCTCCTTTTCATTCTCTGGCTTGCTCTGCCTTCCCCTGTGTCTAGCTTGTTCTCTATTCAACCTGTCTCTGTAAAACCATCCTGGTAAAAACTGTTTCTTTCTCTTTCCTATGTCCTCTGTCTGTATTCCTCTCATAAGCAACCTCCTTTTCCTCTCTGTTCTCCTGAGAGCTAGCTGGGCATATCCCATTCTGTCAAATCTTTCCCTGATTTATCACTTCGTCTGCCATTCAATTAGACATCACAATCAAACCTGGGTGCTTCCTTCCACAAACTAACTTCACCTTCATTGTTTGGTATTAAAGGTTTGTACTACAGGCATCTATATATCAGCAAGCAAGATTAAAGGTGTGTGCCAGATTAAAGGTGTATGGTAAGGCCAAGCCACACCATAACCAGAAACAATTTTTCAGTAAATAACACTATCTCAGGGTCCACAGTGCAATAAAATGTCCTGCAACATATGTCTGTGTGTCTCTGCATTTGTGTCTGTTTGTTTGTGTGAGTAGGCCGCTGTGTCTATTAGTATTACATGCTATATAGACATATGTGAATGTGTGTATATGTCTCTGTGTATGTATGTGTGTCTATGTGTGTGTATGAAGGAGAGAGACAGAGAGAGAAAATGAATGTGGGGTCAATTTTTGGAGATTAGCCACTTAGATTAAGTGCCTAAATAACATTATTATAGAGTGTCATCAGATTACATTTGTTTTGGCACTCTTACTCAGGGTGATTCAGCCCGGAGATAACATACACCACCCTAAGATGGTCAGAGACAATGCTCAGGGTATCAAAGGAGCTTGATGATTTTGCTGTGCTCGGGAACAACTGGAGTTCTAAACAGTCATGCTTCATCCGATCTTAAAAGGGAGAGAGAAAAAGAAAAGAAAAACAGGGCTGAGGAGATGGTTCAGTGGGTAAGGGTGCTTGCTCAACAAGCTTGAGGACATAAGTTCGAATCTCCAGCAGCCACGTAAAAAGCCAA
>NW_021626805.1:0-1398 GCF_004785775.1 Grammomys surdaster
TCTCTGTGTGCATGGTGTGTGTGTGAATGTCAATGTCTCTGTATGTATGTGCATGAGTGTGGGTCTGTTTCTCACCTGTGTCTGTGTATAAGTGTATGTGTGAATATGTATGTAAAAGGTTTCTTTTATTTGCCTGAAGTAATTATCACCTCCGAGGCTTAATTAATCCTGGAAACTTCTAGCCTTCATACAATCTCATCTAGGCCTAGTAAATTTTCAGATTCTAAGTTTCATTATTGAATAAGCTCGTCCTTTCTTGTTCTTTCTGAACTCTGGGTGGCTGGGCAACTCAGCTCTTCTGGCTCAAAACTCTTCTCCACACAAACTGATTCAATCTGGCTTCTCTCGGCTTCTCCTAAATTGTTCTGCTTGGCCTCATACTAACTTTGGCAATCTGTTCTAATCGTCTGGCTCCTTTTCATTCTCTGGCTTGTTCTGCCTTCCCCTGTGTCTAGCTTGTTCTCTATTCAACCTGTCTCTGTAAAACCATCCTGGTAAAAACTGTTTCTTTCTCTTTCCTATGTCCTCTGTCTGTATTCCTCTCATAAGCAACCTCCTTTTCCTCTCTGTTCTCCTGAGAGCTAGCTGGGCATATCCCATTCTGTCAAATCTTTCCCTGATTTATCACTTCGTCTGCCATTCAATTAGACATCACAATCAAACCTGGGTGCTTCCTTCCACAAACTAACTTCACCTTCATTGTTTGGTATTAAAGGTTTGTACTACAGGCATCTATATATCAGCAAGCAAGATTAAAGGTGTGTGCCAGATTAAAGGTGTATGGTAAGGCCAAGCCACACCATAACCAGAAACAATTTTTCAGTAAATAACACTATCTCAGGGTCCACAGTGCAATAAAATGTCCTGCAACATATGTCTGTGTGTCTCTGCATTTGTGTCTGTTTGTTTGTGTGAGTAGGCCGCTGTGTCTATTAGTATTACATGCTATATAGACATATGTGAATGTGTGTATATGTCTCTGTGTATGTATGTGTGTCTATGTGTGTGTATGAAGGAGAGAGACAGAGAGAGAAAATGAATGTGGGGTCAATTTTTGGAGATTAGCCACTTAGATTAAGTGCCTAAATAACATTATTATAGAGTGTCATCAGATTACATTTGTTTTGGCACTCTTACTCAGGGTGATTCAGCCCGGAGATAACATACACCACCCTAAGATGGTCAGAGACAATGCTCAGGGGATCAAAGGAGCTTGATGATTTTGCTGTGCTCGGGAACAACTGGAGTTCTAAACAGTCATGCTTCATCTGATCTTAAAAGGGAGAGAGAAAAAGAAAAGAAAAACAGGGCTGAGGAGATGGTTCAGTGGGTAAGGGTGCTTGCTCAACAAGCTTGAGGACATAAGTTCGAATCTCCAGCAGCCACGTAAAAAGCCAA
>NW_021626806.1:0-1387 GCF_004785775.1 Grammomys surdaster
AGCAGCTAATTTTCATGGAGACACAGGTGCTCTGGAGTTCCCATCCCCGCAGATGATGTTTCTGAAAGTCAAAGGTTTCTGCTGCCATTAAAAGGAATAATTCCCAGGAGTGTAGGGGTGGTTCTCTTATAAAAGAACAAATGACAAAAGTTCTTTTCAAAGAGGAATATGATTCATTATTAAAGTTGTTCAGAAGAGAAAGCTCTTCTGAATGCATGTCAAGGGGCTCTGCCACCCCTTCTATGGGACCAAACTTTGCTCTCTCTGTACTCCAGACTGGCCTTGAAAAAAATCAATCAAAATCCTTTTTTAAAATTACTTTTATTTTATGTACACTGATGTTTTGTGTGTGTGTATGTCTGTGAGGGTGTTGATCCTGGAGTTACAGACAGTTTCGAGCTGCCATGTGGTTGCTGGGAATTGAACCCAGGTCCTCTGGAAGAGCAGTCAGTGCAATCAACCGCTAAGCCATATCTCCGGTCCCAAAATATTTTTGTTGGTGGTGGGCGTTTGTTTTTGTTTTTGAGATGACAGGGTTTCACTGTATAGCTCTGGCTGTCCTGGAGCTCTCTCTGTAGACCAGGCTGGCCTCAAATTCACAGAGATCCTCTTGCCTCTGTGCAGGGATAAAAGGCATGCGCCACCACTGCCCCATCTGGCTATTTGCTTCTTGGGGTGATGGTGGGAGAGATCAGAACGAGAGCCCTGAGTATATTCATAAACCAAACTCTAACATTTCATATTTCAGAGTCGTCTGTGCTGTCTCTGTGAAGCATCTACCCCACAGCCTAACTCACAAACATATAGACAAAACTATTGCCAAGTAGGCAACAAAGAACATACTCGCTCAGAGAGCTGAGAGTTAGTGAACTTGTGAGAATGCCAGGACTCATAAGGAGCTCCCTGAGGAGTTACAAGTTGTTGCTGGGGGAGGGGAGTCACAGTCATCCCTGGCATAGCCACTGGTAATGTGCCCTACTTCAGGTAAGGAGGGGATGTGTTGGCAAGCAGAGGCTCAATGGGATCGGGAAGGAGAATGATAGTGGGCGAAGCAAGCTCAAACTACATTGCACGTGCGTATGAGACTGTGGAAGCCTAAAAAAAACTATGTAAACTGCAAGCAAGCCACACCTCACCAAGCCCTCCTGCCACAGGGTAACTGGCTAGTTCCTTCCTAGGAGCTGACAGAGCCAGGAGACAGAGCTTACACAACATATATGTCAGACAGGAAAGCAGAGATGACAGAGATAAACAGGAGGGTGTGCAGCCCTGGGCTTTCTAGGGACTGTACAGTCTTACAAGAGACTTTCTAGGAAGCTTGGGCACAAGACTCAATAACGGGCTATATTACAATCTATAAACTGTCAGTGTAGGTCATACAAACCCT
>NW_021626807.1:0-1062 GCF_004785775.1 Grammomys surdaster
TCTCTGTGTGCATGGTGTGTGTGTGAATGTCAATGTCTCTGTATGTAAGTGCATGAGTGTGGGTCTGTTTCTCACCTGTGTCTGTGTATAAGCGTATGTGTGAATATGTATGTAAAAGGTATCTTTTATTTGCCTGAAGTAATTATCACCTCCAAGGCTTAACTAATCCTGGAAACTTCTAGCCTTCATACAATCTAATCTAGGCCTAATACATTTTCAGATTCTAAGTCTCATTACTGAATAAGCTCGTCTTTTCTTGTTCTTTCTGAACTCTGGGTGGCTAGTCAACTCAGCTCTTCTGGCTCAAAACTCTTCTCCACACTAACTGGTTCAATCTGGCTTCTCTCAGCTTCTCCTAAATTGTTCTGCTTGGCCTCATACTAACTTTGGCAATCTGTTCTAATTGTCTGGCTCCTTTTCATTCTCTGGCTTGTTCTGCCTTCCCCTGTGTCTAGCTTGTTCTCTCTTCAACCTATCTCTGTAAAACCATCCTGGTAAAAACTGTTTCTTTCTCTTTCCTATGTCCTCTGTCTGTACTTCTCTCTTAAGCAACCTCCTTTTCCTCTCTGTTCTCCTGAGAGCTAGCTGGGCATATCCCATTCTGTCAAATCTTTCCCTGATTTATCACTTCGTCTGCCATTCAATTAGACATCACAGTCAAACCTGGGTGCTTCCTTCCACAAACTAACTCCACCTTCATTGTTTGGTATTAAAGGTTTGTACTAAAGGCATCTATATATCAGCAAGCAAGATTAAAGGTGTGTGCCGGATTAAAGGTGTATGCTAAGGCCAAGCCACACCATAACCAGAAACAATTTTTCAGTAAATAACACTATCTCAGGGTCCACAGTGCAATAAAATATTCTGCAACATATGTCTGTATGTCTCTGCATTTGTGTCTGTGTGTTTGTGTGAGTATGCTGCTGTGTCTATTAGTATAACATGCCTGTATAGACATATGCGAATGTGTGTATATGTCTCTGTGTATGTACATGTGTCTATGTGTGTGTATGAAAGAGAGAGAGAGAGAGAGAGAGAGAGAGAGAGAGAGAGAGAGAGAGA
>NW_021626808.1:0-2020 GCF_004785775.1 Grammomys surdaster
ACAGCTCAGCGCAAGCCCCGCTGTCTCTGCGGACCATGACTTTCCTCTGTTACACTTGCTCAGCTCTGCGGTTCAAGTGACCGGTACCTTGGACAGGCAAAAAAAGAAAGGGGCTTTTTGCTGTTGTGTATTCGTATTGCTTTGGGACAGTGAAGAGGAACCCTGGGATGGAGGGTCTCACACACACTAGGCAGAGCCTTGCTGAGTTAAATCTGAGAATCTAGACTCAGGTAAATTGAGCCTTTGTAAATGAAAGCAGAGATAGCACAAGAAGAGGAGGAGTCAGTTCTACTAACCACCTGTCCACTCTGCACCCTGAGGTTGGGTTCCGGACCCGGGACAAGCAGTTGATGAGTATATTTAATATTCCAAATTGGACCTGACCTCCAGGTTCTCCCAGCATCCCTCAGCTTCTACCTGTTACAGGATATGGCTGGCATAACCCTCTTCCAGAAGAAACTCTTCCCTAAATAATCTAGACATTTTGGTCTCTCTCTGCCTCTCTCTTCTCCCTCTGCACCTGTCCTCTCTCCGCAAGGCAACTTCACTGACCCCCTCCCCTGCCTCCTCCTGTGTGGTTGGTGAACTCCCACGAGAGCTGCCCAACCCCCATAAACCTGCCGTTTTACTTTAATTTGACTTGAGTTGACCCATTTCACCTGCAGAGATAACTTCTTGCCTAGTGCAACCTAAACTAAAAGTCCCAGCTAGGGAGAACTTAGTTGGCTCTGGGTGTTTAGTGGAAGAATAAAGAACAGCAACAAGAACAGAAGAAACCGCGGGTTTAGGAAGTGATGACAAGTCTCTTCTGGGGTGATTCTTTCTGTGGGCGGAGGCAACTAGCAGGACTCATAGTGTCAACATTGCAAGGTGTGGCTGATTAGCCATCCAGAAAGCTCCAAAAAGTGCCAACAAAAGCAGAAAGCAAGCGATTATCCTACAGGGATGAGCCGCACCCACGGGCGTGTACCAGGCAAAGCTTCCAGTCTGAAGCTGGGGTGGACAGGTCCTACCCCTGATTCCAAGAAACACCCAGGGCAGATCTGAACCTAGCTTGGAACAACACAGCTCCTGCCCCAAAGCTGCAGTCCATGAGCCCTGGAAAGCAACACCCACACTCCCCCCACTCCGCCCCGCTGTATCTTTTTACTTTGTTCTCAGTTTAAAAGAAAAGGCCTTAGAAGGAAGGCCCTTGGGGTAAGTTCTTCCGCCAAGTCTCCAGCTGAGACTGAGGCCAGGACAACCCTGAGGAGAAAGCCACTCTACAGATGAAAAATAGATGAAGGTGTGAAGCAGCCTCTTATGAGGCTACCAATTTGGCTGCTTTTGATCTCAGAACTCTTATCTTTAAAAAATAAAATGGCTGGGTCAGAAAGATGACTCAGCGGTCAAGAACACTTGCAACTCTTTCAAGAAAGCTAGGTTCAGTTCCCAGCACCTGCTTACACATGACTGTAACTCCAGTTCAAGAGCATGTAACATCCTCTCCTGGTCTCTATGGATATCAACCACGTGCGTGGTGCAATCAAAAACAGCTATGCACATAAAACTTCAAAAAATTAAATCATTCATTCATCAGTGGGGCTGTGGTATCTGTAATCCCAGAGCTTGAGGTAGAATTTAATGCTGGCTTGGGCTACAGAGAGAGTTCAGTGCTAACCTGGGCTACGTACAGAGAACCTGTCTCGCATGCCCACCAAAAACAAAAAAAAACTAAAATAAACTAATAAAAATAAACACTGATTGTGACAGACTCAATACTAAGAGGGAGAGATGGGGTGGGGAAGAAAGGAGGAGGAAAGGGGAGACAAACTCCAGGACAAGTGTGAGCAAGAGGCCCAACAACTGTAGCTAATGGCTAATTTTAAATACACTCAACCATCTCAGAAGTGTCTTTCTTGAAAAGCCAAGAGGGGATTACTCCATTTAGACAACTAATAGCCTAATTATTTTTTTTTTTAACAGAAAAAGCAACTACTACCAAGGTCTTTCTCAGCCAGTTCTTGGCAGGAAGACTCAT
>NW_021626809.1:0-14257 GCF_004785775.1 Grammomys surdaster
GATGTCACACCCATGATGTCACACCCATGATGTCACACCCATGATGTTACACCCGTGATTCATCACCATGTCATTTCCACGTCATAGCCATGATGTTATAAACAATGACACACCGATGATGTATCACCAGCATTGTCACCCCCACGAGGTTATACATGTCATGTCACACTCACGATGTCATACCAATGATGTCACACACTTGATGTCAACCCCATGATGTCACACCCATTATGTCATCCTTAATGTTGTGTCCGTGATGTCATAGAAGTGGTGTCACACCTATAACATCATACCCATGATGTCATATCTGTTATGTAATACCCATGATATCATACCCATGATGTGACACCTGTGAATTCATACCCATGATGTCATAGACTTGATGTATAACAGCCGTGATAACATGCCTGCAATGTCACACCCATGATGTCATACCCATTATGTCATATTCATGATGTCACATCCATAATGTCAAAACCATGTCATACCCTTAATATCATAGCATGATGTCACACCTGTAATCTCACTCCTGTGATATCTACCTATGATGTCATACCCATGATGTCAAACAAGATGTCATACCCATGATGTCACATCTGTGATTTCACATCCATAATATCACAGTAGTGTATTCACTCCTATGATTTCACACCCATGATTTCACAACCAAGATGTCACGCCTGTGATGTCATATCAATGATTCATACCAATAGTATTCCATGTCATACTCATCGTGTCATACACTTGATGTCATACCTATGATGTCACACCCATGATTTCACACCCATGATGTAACACTTGTGATGTCATATACACGATTAATGGCCATATCATACCCATAATATCATATACTTGATGTCATACTTGTAATGTCATACAGATGAGTCATACCTGTGATGTCATACCCATGATGTTAAAGTAATGATATCACATCCGTGATTTCACACTCGTGATGTTAGGCCTGTGATGTCATACAATTGATGTCACACATATTGTATCACACGTGATGTCATACACAAGAGCCTTACCCATGATGTCATATCCATACTGTCACACCCATAATGTAACACTCATTTTCTTTTCTTTTTTTTAAGATTTATTTTGTGTATGTGATTACACTGTAGCTGTCTTCAGATACACCAGAAGAGGGCATCAAATCCCATTACAGATGGTTGTGAGCCACCATGTGGTTACAGGGAATTGAACACAGGGGCTCTGGAAGAGCAGTCAGTGCTCTTAACCACTGAGCCATCTCTCCAGCCCACACTGATGTTTTCAATCCTGCAATTTCACACTTGTAATGACATACCCATGATGTCACACCCATAAAGTCATACCAATGATTCATGCCAATGTTACACTATGTCGTACCCATGATGTCATATACTTGATGTCACACCCGTGATGTCACACCCATGATGTCTACACATGATTTCATACCCATGATGTCTCACCCATGATTTCATACCCATGATGTCTCACCCATGATGTCACACCCATGATTTCACACCCATGATCTCACACCCATGATGTCACACCCGTGATGTCATACACATGATGTCACACCCATGATGTAATACACATGATGTCATACAGATGAGTCTTACCTGAGATGTAACATCCATGATGTCACACTTGTGATGTCATACCCATGATGTCATACACTTGATGTCACACCCTTAATGTCACACCTGTGATGTTGCACCCATTATGTAACATCGGTGATGTCATACACATGATGTCATTTACATGATTCATACCCATGATATCATGCCTGTTATGTCACAACCATAATGTCACACTCATTAGGTCATATCCGTGATGTCACATCGTAATGTCATACCTGTGTTGTCATTCTAGTGATATCATACCCGTGATGTCACATCCATGATGTCACACTTGTGATTTCACTCCCATGATGTCACATCCATGATGTCATACTCATGGTGTCATAGAAATGGTGTCACATTCATGACACACCCAAGATGTCACACCCGTGATCTCATACCGATGATTCATACCCAGGTCATATCTATGTCATACACATGATGTCATACATGTCACACCCATGATAACACACCCATGTCATACCCTTATTGTCACACCATGATTCCATACCCGTGATTTCACTTCTGTGATTTCATACCCGTTATGTTATATCTGTGATGTCATATTTGTAAGGTCATGGCCGTGATGTCATTCTGGCAATGTCACACCCATGATGTTAGACATGTAACATTACACTCGTGATGTCACACCTGTTATGTAATACCCATGATGTCACACCCATGATCTCATACCCATGTTTCATATTCATGTCATATCTGTCATACACATGATGTCATACACTTGATGTCACACCCATGGTATTACACCTGTGATGTCACACCCGCTTTGTCTCCCCTGTGATGCCATAAACATGATGTCATACACATGAGTTTCACTCATGTTGTTACACCCATAATGTCAAACCCATGATGTCATTCCCATGATTCATAGTGATTTCATACCCTTGTTGTCTCATTCATGATGTCACACCCATGTTTTCACTCCTGTGATTTCACGTCCATGATATCATACCCGCTATGTCATATCCATGATGTCACACCTGCGATATCATTCCAATGATTCATACCCATGTCATACCCATCATGTCGTTCTAATGCTGTTACACTCATAATATAACACCTGTGATGTCACATGTGTGATGTCATACACATAAGTCATACCCATGCTGTCATACCTGTGATGTCACACCCATGTCACACGATTGTGAAAATAACATGGGAAGAGAGAATGTGACACACACACAGCATGTTGTGACAATAACACATGAAGACAGCATGTGTGATACACACACAGCGTGGTTGTGACAATACAGGTAGAGAGCATGTATGACACATACACACATTGTGGTTTTGACAATAACACTGGAAGAGAGCATGTGACACAAACACAGCATGGTTGTGACAATAACATGAGAAGAAACTGTGTGTGACACTCACAGTGTGGGTGTGACAGTAACATGGGAAGAGAGCATATATCACACACAGAGTGGTTGTGACAATAACACGGGAAAAGAGCATGGCATATTCATGTGTGCATGATATTCTAATGTAATCACCATGATGGGAGCCATAGTGTGTTCACATGTGTGTGATATTCTAATGTAATTAAGATGGAAGCCATTTAGTGATCATGTATGCATGATATTTTAATGTAATCACCTTGATGGAAACTGTGGCATGATTACATGCACATGGTATTCTAATGTAATCACTGCGATGGGAGCTGTGGCATGTTTAAGTTTATGTGATATTCTAATGTTATCATGATGAAAGTGTTGGATTGTTCACATGTGTGTGATATTCTAATGTAATCATGATGGAAGCTGTGGTGTGTTCATGTGTGTGTGATATTTTAATGTAAATCACAATCATACTGTCATATGTTCATTCTCATATATTCTTACATATTTATTGCTTTTTTATTTTTTCAGTCAAGTATTCTTTTTTATTTTTAATTTTTATTTTTTCAGTCAAGAATTCTCTATCCTTATTTCTATTTTATCATAAAAAGCTGCAAACAAGAAATTTTGATTGGCTGCAATGATTATCATCAGTGTTTGGGACTCCCGTCAGCATCAACTCATTCATTTTGATAAGGCATTTTCTTCTGAGCAGCGACAAAAATGAAAAACAATATTTAACCAAACATATCACAAATGGAGATATTTGACAAAAGAAGACCACAAACAAAATGAATAAATGAAATATAAATAAAATGTTACTATTAATGTAAATGCAAATGTATATAAAATATACATATAGAGAAGGTATAATATACCTATCTTCATATGATGACAATGAAATGAAGGAAGTTCAATAACACAATGAAAGATATATTTGCTAATATCCACCTAGGGTGTAATATATCACAATTTATCAGCAAATTTTCTTTCTTTTATATATATATATATATATATATATATATATATATATATGTAAGTGTGTATGATGTATATATCAACAAGTATATGTATATGACTATATATATGACTTTGTATATGATATTGTATGACTATATATATGACTCTGTTTATGACCATGTATATGACTATGTATATGTATAAATGTATATATGATGTATCAGTATATGATGTATATGATTATGACTATGTATATGTCTATGATATATATGTATTTGACTATGATTTTTTCTATGTTTGTCTATGTCTATGTCTAAGTATACTTGTATGTACATGTATATGTATACATATTTTCTTTACTTTGCTTTAACCCCTTGTCATCTTCACTCAGCCCCCAATTTCTAATGCAATAAGGATTTGACATGATATAATGATAATGGCAAGCATAAATAGTTAATAGTAATAATATTATCATGATCATAATCAATATGAATAATAAATATATAAAAAAATAATAATTATAACATAATCATAATAATCAGACTGATAATGATCAATATGAATAATAACTGCTTCTACTACTAATAATAATGTGATCATAATAATCATAATGATAATGATGAATATAAATCATAATTAATAATGATGATAATATTTCAATCATAATAATCATAATGATAAAAATCAATATAAACAGTACTGAATAATGTTGATTTTAATATATAATCATTCTGATCATATTAATGAAATAAACATAATTAATAATAGTAATATAATCACAATGAAAATAAGCAGTATAAATAATAATTGATAATCATGTTATTGATAATAGTTTTATGATCATAATATGAATTATATAATTATAATAATCACAATGATAATGACCAAAATAAATGATAATTTACAATAATGAAATATTTAAAAATAATATAATCATAATGACAATAATAATTATAATAAGTATAATAATTATCAATATAAATCATAATAATGAATCAAATATTATGATAGTAATAGTCATAGTAATAATAAACAATATAAATAATTAATAGTAATTATATTACCATAATCATAATAATCATAATGACAATGAATGAAATGAATTAAAATTATACTATTATTACTAATAATATTTGTATTAATCATATTAATTGTTATAATAATGATTAATACAAATAATTAGTAATACTAATAATGATAATGAAGTAATCATAATGAAAATGGTCAGCAAAGATAATACATAGTAATGATAAAGTAATCATAATAATAATTATAAGGATTAATATAGCTGATATTAATAATCATAAATCATGATCATCAATGCATACCATTCCCTGGTTTATATATGAATGGTTAGTCTCTCAATAAATACAGGAGAGAGATAAAAATCTGTATTTCCTAAGATAACAACTGCTAAGAATATGTATCATCTGAAATATGTCATGAATATAATAATAATGAAAATGATTATATATTATAATGTTAATGATCCATAAAATAATAATTGATAATAATGATTATATAAATATTATAATCATTATGATAATGATCCTATAGATACTCAATAATGATGTCAATAAAATCATAATAATCATATGTTAATGATCAATATAAATAATTAATACTAATAATGATAATATAAATAGTATTACCACGACAATCACAATGATAATGATCAAGATATATAATTAAAAAATCAATAATAATGATGATACTATAAACATAATAATCAAAATGATAATGATGAATATTAATAGTGATTATAGTAAGAATAATCACGATCATATCATAATCATAATAATCATAATGATCAATATGAATATTAATAATAATATTGATAATAATATTAAATAATCATAATATAACCATGATAATCATATTGATAATAATTAATATAAATAATATAATCTAGTAATCATATTTATGATCAATATAAATACTACTAATGATGATGATGATATCTTAATCATAAAAATTATGTTGATAATAGTCATTATAAAAAAATTAACAAGGATAATGATGATAATATAATCAAAATAACCATAATGATGATAAATGCAAATGATTAGTAATAATAACAATTCTGACAATTATTATTAATCATAATCATCAAAGCATAGTATTTCTAGGTTTATATTTGCATGAAAAGTAACTCAATATAGACATCATGTATATACAATATAATATATGTAATCAATAAACACATCAACACACACATATATCTCCTCATGTATTTATTGAACTAAAACTGATTTGTATTCATATCAATGTAAATATTTATAATATATTATTCATGATTCTCAAGGGGAAGATATGTAAGTAATATAAATTATAAAATATGTAATCAATACACACCTAAAAAAAATGTTTGATCAAATTGAAGACAATTGTAGAAAAAATGTATAAAATATTGAAACTTCGTAGAAAAATTCCTAAAAAAACTGAATATAGACGTGGAAACATTCACTAGAATGTTGACAATATTTAGGAAACAATTCAGAAAAATTGAATGTTTGCATTGAATTAAAGTTTGATAAAATTGAAGAAATTGTTTAAAAATAAGTGAAAAATCATCATAAACAGAAAAATTTGTTTTAAAAATATAAAATATTTGTGGAAAATTTTGGATTAAAATGAAGAGAAATATAGAAAACATGTATGAAAATATTGAAACTGTTTGTAGAAAAATCCCTAAAAAAGTTCAAGATTGACATGAATAAATTTGTTAGAAAATTGAAGTTGCTAAGAAAATTTTAGGAAAACCTCCAGGAATTTCAGTACACAATGAAAAGCCAAATGTAAGGATAATAGGTATAGAAGAGAGCAAGATGCCCAACTCAAATTGATAGTAAATATCTTCACCAAGATTGTAGAAGAAAACTCCCCAAATCCACAGAAAGAGACTCCCATAAACACAAAAGAAGCATACAGAATGACAAGTAAATTAGACCAGAAAAGAAATATAGCCTGCCACATAGTAGTCAAAACACCAAATGCACAAAACAACAACAACAACAACAACAACAAAAGAATATTAAATGCAGTAAGGGAAAAAAGTCAAATAATTTACAAAGGCAGAACTATCAGAATTACACTAGTTTTCCCAATAGAGACTCTAAATCCCAGAAGATCTTGGTGAGATGTCATACAGACTCTACCTAATAGCACACAAATTCCAACCCAGAGTACTATATCCAAAAAAACTCTCAATTACCATAGGTGGAGAAACCAAGGTATTACGTGACAAAACCAAACTTAAACCTCTTTCTACAAATACAACCCTACATCAAATAATAGATGGGAAACTCCAATGCAAGGAGGGAAAGTACACTTTTGAAAAAGCAAGAAGTTAATTTTTCAAAAAATCCAAAAGAAGATAGCCAAACAAACATAATTCTACCTCTAATAACAAAAATGACAGGAAGCAGCAATCACTAGTCCTTCATATCTATGTACTCTTGTTTGCCAATAAAAATACAAAACTAACCTCCTAGATTTGTAAACAGTACCCAGAATTTTGCTGCATTCAAAAAAATTCACCTAAGTGACAAACACACACACTACCTCAGAGTGAAATGTTGGAAATTTTTATTCCAACCAAATGGCCACAAAACCAAGCTGGAGTGGCCATTTAAATACTGAGTAAAATAGACTTTAAACAAACGTTTTCCAAAAAGATGAGCAAGGACATTTCATACTCATCAAAGAAAAAATCTACCCCAAAGAATTCTCAATGCTGAACATACATGCCCCAAATGCAAGGACACCTGCATTTGTTAAAGAAATTGTACTAAAATCCAAAGCATGCATTGAACTTCACAAGATAAAATGGGGATATTTCAACCCCAACTTTCACCAATAGCCAGACCATGGGAAGATAAAGTAATCAAAGACAAATAGAACCTAACAGAAGTTAGGATCCAAATGGATTTAACAGATATCTGTAGAATATTTCATAGCTTAAAAAAAAAATGAGCATGTACATTCTTCTCAGCACTTCATTTAAATTCTCCAAAATTGACTATATATTCAGTTACAAAACAAGTCTCAACAGATACAAGAAGATTGAAAGAATCCCATACATATTAATATATCACCATGGACTATGGCTTGTCTTCAATAACAACAACAACAACAAAAGCAACAGAAAATCCACATACACATGGAAGCTGAACAACTCTCTACTCAACTATAGTTTGGTCAGGTCAGAAATAAAGAAATAAATTTATGATGTGTTAGAATGTAATGAAAATTAAGGCACAACATACCCAAATTGATGAGAAACAAAGAAAGCAGTGCTAAGAGAAAACTCATATAAATAAGTGTCTCCAAAAGGCAACTGGAGAGCATATGTCTTGACTTTTATCAGTAATTTTTTTTTTGTATTTTTCTTCAGTTTTTGTAGAAATGTTATGTGTGTGTGTGTATGTTTGTGTGTGTGTTTGTGTGTGTGTGTCTACAATTTTATTGGCAATTATTTATGTCTTCAATTTTATCAGTAATTTTTTCTATAAATGTCTTCAATTTATGTCTCCAATTTTATCAGAATTTTTATATACATCTTAATTATAACAAAATTTCTTACTATATATCTTCAATTTTATCAGCAATGTTTTCCATATAATTCCTTAATTTACCTGAATATTTTAAGATACCACTTCAGTTTTTTTCAGAAAATTTTTCTATGCTTCTAATGAATATAATTTGTATATGACTTTTTTATTTGTATATGACAATTTTATTAAAAAATCTACATATGTATTTAATTTCATTATGAAATATTATGATATATCACAAATTCCATCAGAATTTTTTTGCATATACGTCTTCAATTTTACTCCAAAGATTTTTGATATACAACTTCAATTTTATCAGAAAGGTTGGTATTTATGTCTTCAATTGTATCAGAAAAATTTTTACTAAGTCTTAATTTTACCAGAATTTTTTATGTCTTAATAAGTATTAGAAATATTTTCAATAATAATCATCAATACTATCAAAAATTTTTATGTATGTCCAGTTTTATCACAATTTTCAATGTGTGTATCTTCAAGTTTATTTGATATTTTTGTATATATATCTACAATTGTATCAGAAAATTATTCTACATGCTGCTTCAATTTTTCCGACATTATTCTCTGTCTTCTGTTGTATCAGATTTTTCCATATGTGTCTTTGATTTTAATAAAAATTTTTTCTATATATATGTCCAATTTTGGGGGAAATATTACTATATATTTCTTCAAAAATCAATATTTTTTCTTTATTTATTTTCAATTTTTCAGAATTCTTTTATGTTGTCTAATCAATAAAAATGTTTTCTATATGTGTCTTCAACTTTATCACAAATATTTTCTACATAAGTTTCAAATTCTATGGGAAATTACTTCCAAATATGTCTTCAATTTCATCAGAAATTTTTGGTTTATGTCCAATTTTATCACACAAAATTTCTACATATTTCTCAGATTTTATAAGAATTATTTACATATGTCTTACATTTTTTTCCAAAAAAATGTCTGTGTTCAATTTAATCAAAATTTTTTCTGTATACACATTCAAAATTTTTAGAATTTTTTCTATGTCTTCTGTTTTAACACAATATTTTCTATATGTGTAAATATTTTCAGAAAAAGTTTATATATATATACATATACATATACATATACATATACATATATATATATATCCAATGTTATAGTAAACTGTATATATATATATGTCTTTAATTTTATCACATTTTTTCTATATAATCTTTAAAATTATCAGAAAAGTTTTGTATACTTGTCTTGAATATTATCAGTAATATTTTGATATAATACTTCAATATTATCAGAAATTTTGTTTATACACATATTTAATTTTCAGGAAATAGTTTTTATGTACTATTTCATCAGAATTTCATTCTATTTGTCTTCAATTTCATTATAAAATTTTGTACATATGTCTTCAATTTTCTGGGATATTGTTGTATATATTTTGTCAATATATCACAAATTTTTGTATCAATCTTTTCAGAATTTTTTCTATATACACCTTCAAATTTATCACAAGTTTTATATGCATTTTCAAATTCTTCAAGAAACTTTTCCATATATGTCTACATTTTTATCTGAAATTTTTACATATGTCTTTAATTTTAATAAAAACCTTTTCTCTACTCATATTTTCAATTTTATCTATAATGTTTTTGTACTGTTTTATATGTTTCAGATTTTTTATATATCTTCAATTTTAAGAGATATTTTCTATATGTGTTTTATTTTTTTTCTTAATATTTTTGAAACTATGTCTCCAATTTTCCAATGCATGTCTTTCAGTATATCATTACTGTTGCCTATATATGTCTACAATTTTATTAGTAATTATTTGTGATATATGTCTTCAATTTTATAAGAAATTATTTTTGTTAAAGTCTTCAATTTTATCAGAAATTTCTTTTATATATTTACTCTATCACAAGTTTTGAAATATATATATTCATTTTATCGGAATAATTTATAAATAATTTCCCTTTTTCCTCTCTTTATGTGTTAAGAGAATCCATTCCCTAAAACTCTCTCCACTGCATAATGAGGATTTGGTAATTAGTAAAGAATTTTTTCTATATATATTATCTATAAAACATACATTTTCTTGACATATATATTTAATTTTATCACAAATATTCTCTCTATATAGCTTTAAGTTTATCCAACATTTTTCTGTACACATCTCCAAATAAATAAGACTGTTTTTGGCTTTTGGCTGGGGGAGACACCTAGCATGTCTGCTCTCATGAAGATACCATAACCTGAACATTCCTAGTGCAGCAACTGAGATACCACTGCACTGACAGCAGCAGTGGAACTACTGCACTCAGAGCAGCTGAGGAACTAGTGCACTCAGAGCAGATAAGGAAGCACAGCACTTGGAACAGCAGAGGAACCACTGCAATCAGAGCAGAAGGATTTCAGGATCCCAGAGGAAGCCTGAGTTCCAGGAGCTCTTCCACCCAGGAGCTCATGATAATAGGTTTACAGAAACATTTTGACTCTCAGGAGTTCTGACACAACCAAGATAACTGGAAAGACAGTCTCCAGTCAGAGACCGTGAATGCAGGTAGCACTAGAGTTAGTCAGATGGCAAAAGGCAAGCACAAGAATATAAGAAACAGAAACCAAATTATCTGGCATCATAACAATCTAGTTCTCCCAGGATAGCAAGTTCTGGACACTCCATCACCCCAGAAAAGCAGAATTCAGATTTAAAATCACTTCTCATGATGATGATAGAGGAATTTCAAAAGAACATAAAGAACACCCTTAAAGAAATTGAGGAGAACACAGGTAAACAGGTAGAAGCCCTTAAAGAGGAAACAGAAAAATCCCTTAAAGAATTTCAAGAAACTGCAACAAAACAGGTGAAGGAATTAAATAAAAACCATCAAGAATAAAAATGGAAATAGAAACAATAAAGAAATCTCAAAGGAATACTACCCTGGAGATAGAAAACTTAGAAAAGAGGTCAGGAGTTGTAGATGCAAGCATCACCAACAGAATATAAGAGATGGAAGAGAGGATATCAGGTGCATAAGATACCATGGGAAACATTGACACAAGTGTCAAAGAAAATATAAAATGCAAAAAGCTTCTAACTCCAAAACACCAAGGAAATCAAGGACACAATGAAAAGACCAAATCTAAAGATAATTGTTATATATGACAGTGAAGATTTTCAACTTAAAGAACAGGTAAATATCTTCAACAAAATTATAGAAGAAATCTTTCCTAACCTAAAGAAAGAGATGTCAACACACATACAAAAAGCCTACAGAACTCCAAATACATTAAACTAGAAAAGAAACTCCTTCTATCACATAATAATCAAAACATCAAATGCACAAAGCAAACAAGCAAAAAATACTAAAAGCAGTAAGGGTAAAAGGTCAAGTAACATAAAAGCAGACCTATAAGAAATACACCAGACTTCTCACCAGAGACTATAGAAGCCAGACGATCCTGGAGTGATATCATATAGACCTTAAGAGACCACAAATGCCAGCCCACACTATTATACCCAGCTAATCTCTCAGTCACTATAGATGGTGAACCCAAGGTATTACATGAAAAAACCAAATTTATACAATATCTTCCCACAAATACAGCCCTACAAAAGGATAATAGATGGAGAACTCCAACATTAGGAGAGAAACTACAACCTAGAAAAAAGCTAGAAAGTAATCTAGCAAACCTAAAAGAAGATAGCTACACAAACATAATTACACCGCTAATAACTAAAATAACAGGAAGAAACAATCACTTTTCCTTAATATCTCTTAACGTCAATAGATCCAATAAAAAGACAAAGACTAACAATCTGGATATGAAAACAGGACCCAGAATTTTCCTGCATAAAGGAAACACACCTCAGTGGCAAAGACAGACACTACCTCAGAGTAAAGGGCTGGAAAATAAAGCAAAATGTCGCAAGAAACAAACTGGAGTAGCCATTCTAATTTCAACAACAACAACAACAAAAGACTTTCAGCCAAAACTTATCAAAAAAGATAAACACTTCATATTCATCAAAGGGAAAATCTACCAAGATGAACTCTCAATTCTGAACATCTATGCTCCAAAAGCAAGGACACCCATACTCATAAAAGACATTTTAGTAAAGCCCAAAACATATATTGCATCTCACACAATAATAGTGGGAGACTCCAACACACCACTCTTAGAAACATCATCCAGTTATCATCCTGTGGTAGTGAGCACTTTGAGAGAAAGTTTGAAGGCAACTTGAGAATTTCCAATGAGCACACTCTAAGGTTCTTGGTGTGAGTCAGTGTAAGAAGAGTTGGTGAGGAGAGAGGTTGTACAGCAGGTATCCTGGTGGTACAAGTGAGAAATGCTCACTGTACTTTGTGTCTAGGTGCCTGTCATCTTGGGTCCACTTGAATCCTTTCTGAGAGCTCTGAGTTTCATGTATGCCTAGCCCCTACACAGATAGGCAGGATCCACTGCAGAGCCTCCTTCTGCTAGGTTGAAAGGCAGTATTGGGCCTAGTATCCCATGGAAGGGATTGGATCCCCACCCCAACATGGTATAGCCACTCTTCCCTTCGCCTGTGCCCGGAGCAGTCTTAAACCAACATCCTTGTGCCCTACCAGCCCAGGGTCATCATCGGAGGGCCTTCTTGCCTGGCTGTCTTGACCTGAACTTGAGACAGTTTGTCCAGGAACCAGGGAGTCTGCATCCCCAAGAAGAGAAGTGGGTGTCAGCTTTAGGCGACACCAGTGTGGGCAGTGTCAGGCAGGCATGTGCTGGAACAATCTCTGGGGCCGGCCCAGTCTCAGGGGCTTGGCTCAGCACTGAGTGGGCGGGGTCAGCTCCTTGTACTCAATTCTAGGAGTTTATTTTAGTGGCTCTGCCTCTATGATACAGATTGCCACAGAGCTGAATTGGAAGGTCCTTTGCAAGTACCTCCTCAAACATATTAGTGCTCACAAGTTTCCTGCAGCATCCTTTAGTGGCTGGCAGGTGCCTTGCAGTTGAGGAGTGCCTATGATGGGTGACCCTTTCCTCTCTGCCATGCACACCTTTCTGTCTCCTGAAACTTAGGCACCCTCAACCATAATTCTGACCATTATTGGATGGATAGAGCATGAACACAGGCACATTCACAAACACATAAAAATGCACACACACACACACACCCCCAACAACATGCAACATCCAAAAATAAGTCTTTGGCATCACAGCCTCCCAGGTTCTGAGCACAGTGCAGGCTGATATCTTAGGTTGCACACTTTCAAGGGAATTCTCTACACAGGCATCTCAATGCAGGGCTGCATCTGGGTTCTCGTGGGAGACTTGCCTTGCCCATCCCTGTTCACCAGAGAGATCCAGGTTCCTCTTGCTTTTGTTTTAGGCTCCTCAGCAGCTGGCTCACAGGACTCCCTCCCAACCACCACCTCTCCTTTTTACTAACACACAGAGAATCAGGGTGTGGGGACAGGCTATCGCACTTCTCTGAGCTGTCTCACCCACTCAGGACTCAGAAGCTTTTGTGGCCAGAGATCTTTAAGCAGTTAATGTCCTCCATGCCAACCCCAGCCTCACCTCACCCCCTTCCTAGGACTAGAGTTCTTATCTCTGGTTTGACTATTTTTTTTAATCAAAATTCTCTTGCCTGAAACTGTTTTTCATGTGAACTTTTGAGCCCCAGGCCTGTTAGAAAACCACCAAAGTCCTCAGAACAATTCAATGGTCTGGGAGGATCCCCCTTCCTCCTATGCAAGCAGCCTCACTGTGTGTCCCAAGGAGTCTAGGAGCCTAGGCAGTA